>NW_015114071.1:67567-95198 GCF_001443285.1 Poecilia latipinna | reverse complement strand
TTATTTATTTATACACCCCCCCCCAAATCCCCCCGCCAAATTTTTTTTTTTTTTTTTTTTTTTTTTTTTTACATAATTCATTATTTATTTTTTACTCTTATAGAGAGATGCCTGTTCAAACATGAAGCATGTCAAAAAACAGGGTCATATTCAAGTGACTTCTGATGGTGTTCATGATAACATTTGTGCATTTCAGCTAAATAGCGATGCCTGCCAGATCCAAGGATCACAGCTGGGGTTGGCTTCTCTGTGGGTTATGTTTCACTGAGCAGCATCAGTTGTTAGAAAGACCAAATGCATGAGAGGTATGGTGGGCGGAGTGGGTCACAAAGTACAAAAATAGAAAGCGAGCCGAGTAATTAAAGTGATTCAGATGAAAATATGTGTTGTTGCCAGTTGTCCATCTCTGCTGCACTGTAAAACATTTGAAGGTGGTTTAACTTGAAAATGAAAGTCAATCTGCAACAAGAAAATTGCTTTGGTTTTAACTCAGAAATTACATTTCTCAAAGTTTATTTAATAACAAGAGACAAGTTGTCTAAGTATTGTTTTTTAAGTTCATTAATCTTGAGTTGTGAGTTTTAACTTAATGCTGCAATTCAAATTAAATTTATTTCTCAATATGCAAGAAAAAAAACTGCCCTGACCTAGTTAAAGAGCCACATTTCTGTTATTTTACTCACAATATTAAGATAAAATAATTATTTTAGTTTAGAATAATTTAAATTCTTATTTCAAATTGCATGAACAAAATTTCTGATCTGATAATGGATTTTATTAAACATCCCAATAAATTCAGCTCAAAAACATTTGGTGTGAACAGGACATTAAAATAAACATTTGCCTTAATAAAACACAAGAGTCAGATCCATCTTAGGATACAAAAACATGCCTCTAAGCATTCTGGGAAATAGTTCCCACTCCACTCTTTGTCTTATTTCTGTTTTTTATTAAAAAAATCCTCATTTATTCAACTCGTGGAGGTTTGACAAAATTAATAAAAAGTTAACAACTTACTGCTCTAAGTTTATCTTTCACAAACTCACATTTAGGTTTAAAGTCTAAAACTAGCTGAATTTATTTGACTTAAAGAATAGAAGACACTAGACACAACTAAAGGTGGCTTAAATGTCTTACAGTGTGTGATGGGTCTTTAGGACTGCAAGCTAGCAAAAAATAAAAAATAAAAAAAATAAAGTCAAGCAAGATATTACAAGCTTAAAATCAGGCTTTTTTTTGCAAAGAAAGCGATTGCAATTTTCTAGAGTTAAGTTTTATTTTCTACATTTGGTCAAAACTCAAACAGCAAGAAAATGCTTGACTGTATTTTAGCAAACATCTACAAAATTGTCAACTTTGCAACAGTCAACATTAACCAAGCCACTAATCTGAAGCCATTTATAACCTCAAGTAATTCTTTATGGATTTCAAGCTTCATTGCATGTTACCTAGACTTCTAACAAGAAGTTGGGAAATAAAGAACAAAGCTCTCAGAATAGTTTTAATCAACTCCACCAAAGCTAAATGCAACCAAAGGGTTTATGCTTGCTTAGTACCCAGAATGAAAATGATAGTTATTTAAATTCTTCATCTATTTAGGATTGTATATTTTGTCCGATGACCTGCTTTCTTGCTTTGCCTTTTGACATTTCTTTCAAGTACATTTTGGTGCTTAATGGACACCGTAATTGAAAACAGACCCTATCCAATAAAAGCTGTTGCAAAGTAATAATTTTACTCCTAATTCTGAGCAATCCAAATGAACCATAAGCGAGAAAATAACCCCAGGCACATACCAATAGTCTTCTTTTAAAACTCGCATAGAGAAGTTCTGTTCATTTAATAACCCCCAAATTAAAGGAAAACGCATGATTCAGTCATCTGGCCACAGAGTTAGATCATGCTCTATGACATCATTTTGGACTGCCTAATCCAGCTAAAGCGGAAGTCAATCCAAATCCGGGGAAAATCTCTGTATTCTGCAGCAGTGCTCTGCAGAATAGCAGAGGATGCTTGCTTTTTGAGTAAAATCTACAGAAATGTAAAACACAGTCCTCTTTTCAATAAGGTTTTCTCTGTAGGATCCAAGAAGGCATATAGAAATAATGGGGCAAACAAACCATAACTTATTGGTTTTCCTAGTCAAAAATCAAGAATCACTTCTTACCCATTCCTATAATGTACCATTTTATTTTCCATGCTGTTGGTTTTACTGTTCACAATAACAGGACACTTACGGGTTTTATGCACAGTGGTAAAGAAAAAGGGCAACCAAATGAGCCATTTCCAAACCAAGGCTGTGTTTTTCTCGGCCGCAAAACATTGCAAAGCTCTTCCATCACTGGACCTGCCCAAGAATGCCCAACGACAGTTGGTTTCAGCAGCTGTTTAAGTCTTGTAAAGCTATGCAGCAGTTGGGCAACCCCTGTTCTCTTTGTCAAAGCTGACACCGCATGTGCCAGCTATAAAGTTAACAAAACACATCAACAACTAATGTGTCAAAGGGCGGCTCAGCAGGGCGATGACGCAATATGTGCAAATGCTGACAGGTGAGACAGCAGGAGTAACTTTTGAGGCGTAGGTCAAAAAGTATAAACTTTCACTAAAGATGACCAGAGAAAGTGATTAGAAACTCCAAAGATATTAACGAAAAAACCCTCAAAATTATTGAATCGGAGAGTGAACGTTTTCCATATCTACTTTTTTCCCAATGGTTTTCTTGAGATCACGATATGACTGGTGTGTGTGTGATAAATCTGATTCCATCCTTCAAATGCAGGCCCTTGTGTCAGCATGGAGTCAGGTTAAACACACACATCAATCATCTTGTAATCTTGAGAAAACAAAATTCTCAACATTAACTTATTATCTTGAGAAAACCATAATAAAGTACTAGATCCTGAAAATGTCTGCTCTCAGCTTCCATACAAAATAGTTGTTAAAATAGAATAAAATTAAAACTGCTAATTATTCAATTTTGATTTTTCCAGAGGTCTTTTGCAAGAAAAACAAATTACAAACATAATTTGAATAATAAAGGTACAGTTAAGATGAGCACTCACTTTATTATGTGTTGTTAGAACCAGGTTCTACCTCATTTTGTCTTCAGAACTGCTTTGATTTACTGCCTTTGAATTGAGATTAGGTGACTGTGAAGGCCATCATTGTCATCTCCCAGAAACCAGACTGAAGTGACTGTAGAGGTGGTACATCACACTGGCGGAAGCAGTCATCAGTAGATGGATATGCTGTGATTATAAAGAGAAGGACCTGGTCAGCAACAACACTCCAGGACAGCATTTCCTAGCTGCCCTGCATGTTTTAGGTGTTTCCCTGATTCAGCAAACCTGATTCAATCGATGGCTGCTTAACAGACATTTAGCTGAACTGCAATCATCTGAATCACGTGGCAAAGCAGGGAGACATCTTAAACATGCAGTGTGCCTTGAGGACCAGGGTTGGGGAACACTGCTCTGTGGTGGTATGTAAACAATGTTCAGTTGGTACCAACAGGCCTGCCAAGAAAACACCCCTTGTCAACATACCACCACCAGCAGCGTACGCCGTTGATACGGGGCAGGATGAAGCCATGCTTTCATGTTGTTACCTCCAGGTTTTGACCACACCATTTGATTGTGACAGCTGAAATGAAGACTCATTAAACAAACTGTTGTCCAACTTTGGTGGTCCTCTGTGGATTGTAGCATTAGTTGCTTCTTTGCTGACAGAGTGGCACCTGGTGTGGCTTTCTGCTGCTGTTGCCCATCTACATGTTATGCATTCACATATGGTGTTCCTTACTTTGATTATGAGTGAATATTCAAGCTAGTGTTGCAGAGCTGTCATTTCAATCCACTCTGGCCTCATTTGACCTCTGACATCTCCAACAATGCATTTTCACCACACCTCAAATCCATCTATCTATCTATAACTGTAAATTGAGCAGCTTTTCATAAGACCATACCGTAATCGTTTAATCCTCACAACTTGGCATCTACAAATTTCAATGGGTAGGCTTAATTACGACTCTGGCTTATGAAAAAATATTCTTGGTTTGATTCACTATACATTACATTCCATCTGTCTGACCCATCAGGGCCCCAAGCAGCAGCTCCAGGCAGCTGTTGTTTGGTCAGCTAAAGGCACAATCTCGCCATTGTGCATGACCTGCAGCTGGCATGAGTCTGGAATCCTGACAAACAATGAATCAATCAAAGTTCCTGCTTAGTATACCAGACGTGGGCAGTGGCACAGACAGATCTATAACAGCTGTAATGCAGATAGATCCCTGGTGACATAATCCATTTTTTTAGAGGTTTATAGTTTCATGCCAGGCTGAATATTCATAATCAAGCTGACTCCACTAAATCCAACTCTATATGTCAGAGTCTGGATAGGCACGTCATATTTAGCAGACTGAGAGTTTGTAGTAAAATTTACAAGATATGGCTTCGCGTGTTGAAAAACCTCAAATTCTGACAGTTTCCTTTTCATCTGTGTCCAATACATTTGAAATAAGCCCCACAAAAAAAAAAGAAAAAAAAATGCCTCAACCTTTATGGTTTTCATTCTTGTAACATTATTATCTTAAAGGCAACATGTGCAAAATCCAGAAGTTTGATAAAGTAAACATCAAAACATTTTCTAAAATATTTCCAACATGATAACTTAAATGTATAATAAGTTAGTGGTTAAATATATAAAGAGGTGTGGCAACAGTATCAGTATTTTCCAATGCACAGAGATCTTCTGCATGGTTTTATTATGTTTCCATAATACGCTCCCAGTAATCTGCCAACTCTCAGATTATTAAATATTCCGTCATCAGCTCCTGTTACGACATCCTTTGGTTACATTATCGCAACGATTCAAAATGAGATACTTCCATGTATCATCAATGTGTTCAGTTTTCTGACAGCCTGCTAACTTCAGCATACCCACACTGCCCTCTGCTGCTAGAGCTGTGTTACTATTCATCTGGAATATCCATAAATGAGGACGATGTAGGTTTTATCTACCTACATCTGAGTAAATCAGGATATTATTGAGAAGTTTATTTATTTTAGTAATTTTATTTAACAAAGGAAACCATGTGCATTTGTTTCTGTTAATTTCGATGAGTATGAGTTAGAGCTAATAAGACACAAAAATAAGGTTTCAAGAAAACCACATTATTACATAAGACAATTACATTTTGATTTTCTACCCAGAAAAGTTATATCATGGCTTATATAAGCATGGGGAAGTTTGTTTAGGCCAACAGTGAGTCACTGAGACCCCTCAGAAGATTCTTGCTAAAAACACCATGTATTCAAAGAGTGTTGAATGCAAGAATATTAATTAAAAGCTAAGTGGAAGGAAAACAGGGGTTCATACACCAGGGATAACCAAAGGCAAAAGAGGACTGAGAAGGAAAAAAAACATTTCAGAATAATCTCCATGGACTGGGAAGAAAACAAACTGGGTTGCTTTTCAGCGGCCCATTAGCACCTACCCACATTGCCAAAAATCCCAGTGCTTGGTTTATTGACCATGATATCACTGTGTTTGATAGACCAGCAAAATTACTAGCCCTAAACCACCAACGAAAATTGTGGAGTGTCGCCAAGAGGAAGTTAAGGGACATCAGAGCCAACAATACAGACAAACGGAAGGCAGCTAACAGAGCAACTTGCTAATGGAGGCCCTATAGTAGAGCATACAGCATAAAGCATACATGCTTTTCTTTTTCATTATTTTGAGCTTTTGAGGAGATGCATAGTCGTTTTTCACAGCTATGCAAGAGATATGAAAAGGAAGCTCATTTGTTATCATTTATTTATTACCTTTTTTATATAAGAACTCCTGTCCTAAACGTCCTGCAGCAATTATTTCCATGATAAAGGTCCCTCCTATGCTAAGCGCCTCCAACATGTGATTTGGACAGGACATGGATTTTATGGCTGACTTCCTTTCCTAGAATTTCTTGTTCTACTGGTTGGCCTTCTTACTAAACCTCTCTTTCACAACATTAACTTCCTTTCTATTCAGCAAAGCTTGCAAAACTCAACTGAGAAGACTCAAACAGTAGCTACATGACTCTGAATCAAAATGGGAACTATTATTTTTCCAGTAATCAATGTTTATTTCCTCTTATAAAATAATTACAGTAATTTTGTTAGACCATGAAGACATGTTTTATTTTGTATCACTAAACTGCTCACAGTAACTGCATTAAATTACACTTTCAAATATATTGATATTTACTGATAATTTCATATTGAACAGCAGAAAAAATAGCAAAACTAACATCATTAATTGGAATTTGTTGTGACACAATGAAAAAATTATCATGACATGAAATTTATCACGACAAGTGATGGAAAATGCAATAAAATAGACACAGCAAAGAAGAGAAGATGACAGCTGTTGAAACAATGGATGGAAGAAAAGTAAAATCAGCAGCAGTCGTATTCGATCTTTGCTCATTTTGTGAGGATGATGATGGGAAAGCTGAAGGCTCAGCCCACAGCTGCTCGTCACAGAATAAATGGTGTCATGAGGAAAGAACATAATGTGGAACTACTGAAGCAATATCTCAGTTTGCCAGTGATCCTAAATATACCACATAATTAGTTGCAAAGTGACTTGAGGAGAAAGTAGTAAATATTTTGGAGGGCCCATAAAGTTCTGATCTCCGTCCCACTGAACATTTCTGAGGGTGGGCGAATAGGGCAGCCAACAAATGTGACTCAGTTACCACTCAAATCATTTAGGATTTAACTGGTATTTATGGTTTTTTCCGATCTAAAAAAAAAGCTTAGGCTGATTTAATGTTTAGTTTAGTTTGACTGAAAGCCAGGCTGTGAAAAAATAGGTTAAATTGAGTTTAAAATTTGGCATTTAAAGTCTAAAATGAATATAAATGCAGATATTTCTTTATCATTTGCTGTGTTTAAAATATATTTGACTGATTTACCTATTTTATTAACTTGGAAATCTGTGGTTTTACTTTGCATGTCCTTCATTCTGATACTGATTTAAAGTAACTATGTTTTTGGCAGAAACATAACAAGTTCAGCTAGTCAAGCTGCTTAAAACTTTCCCCTAAGCCTAAGTAATGTCAGGAATTTGTAGAAAAACATGTGGACTTGACAGACATCCACATGTCGTCGTGACATTATTTCACTTACATACTACATGTGGTGTCAAACTCCAGTCCTCAAGGGCCACTGTCCTGCATGTTTTAGATGTGCCACAAGTACAAAACGCTGGAATGTTTTGGCTTAATTACCTCCTCCTTATGCAGATAAGTTCTCCAGAACCTTGCTAAAAGTTGCAGGACAGCGGTCCTTGAAGACTGGCGTTTGACACCAGTGAGAGAGGATTGTGGCTGAGAAATTGGAAAACATGGCTTCCTCAACATGCAAAGCTCCACACCTCCGACAGATGGCGCTAACAGTCACCCGCTTCCACTTTCATGACATCACGGTGAGGGCTCTTCTTACTGGATGGTTCTGCCTGTATAAACACCAGTTAACGACAAGCTCCTCAACCCAAAGGTAGATAAACTCCATACCTGTTTCACCTTCTCTCAAATAAGCCATTTGTGACCTTTGCAAGTGCAAGAAATAAAGGCAGTCGCTGTTGGTTGTTTTTGTGCATTAGTGGTCGCTAGCTAACAGCTAAGTCAGGCAGTTAGCTTCAGTTGATTAGCTTTAGCTTAGCTTTTCAACAGCTGGGTATCAAACTGCTGCTTTCTGAGGCTATTAAAAAGCTACGCTGGGGACGTTGTGAACGTGGGCATATTAAAAAAAGAGTTGAACTTGGCGTTTAGCCGCTGTTTTTTTATTTTATTTTTTTATTTTTTATCTTCAATAGCTTGTGTTAATCATTAACTGATAACGTTAGCCAGCCTCGGTAGCTGTTGTGTGAGTCGTTATCTTTGCTTTATCTGAAAGACCTCACTGTAACTGGATATAGGTTAATCATTGGAGTGTTGTTTAGTACACCTGATCAAGCGCGATTAATTCAGTGGTATGACTTGCATTTATTACTCATTGAGACTGATTTGGCAGCTGTCAGTGCCATTGCAACTCATCCGATATCAGTGTTTTCCAGATCAGTAGGTCAGGGTGTTAAAAGCTGCCCAACTATTGTTGTCAAAGTCGGTATTGGGCACACGAGATAATATGCACGTAGTACAATCGAGATGTTATTTGTTTCTTTGTGATATATCTTGTTCACGAATGAGGGAAGAAAGGAGCGGGAGATCGACAGGCGGATTGGGGCAGCGTCTGCTGTGAAGCGGGCGCTGTACCGGTCCGTCGTGGTGAAGAGAGAGCTGAGTCAAAAAGCGAAGCTCTCGATTTACCGGTCGATCTACATCCCTACCCTCATCTATGGTCATGAGCTTTGGGTCATGACCGAAAGAACGAGGTCCCGGATACAAGCGGCCAAAATGGGTTTCCTCCGCAGGGTGGCTGGGCTCTCCCTTAGAGATTGGGTGAGAAGCTCGGTCATCCGGGAGGGACTCAGAGTAGAGCTGCTGCTCTCCTCCACGTCGAGAGGAGCCAGTTGAGGTGGCTCGGGCATCTGGTCAGGATGCCTCCCTGGTGAGGTGTTCCGGGCACGTCCCACCGGGAGGAGGCCCCGAGGAAGACCCAGGACACACTGAGGGACGATGTCTCTCGGCTGGCCTGGGAACGCCTTGGGGTTCCCCCGGAGGAGCTGGAAGAAGTGGCTGGGGAGAGTGAAGTCTGGGCCGCCCTTCTGAAGCTGCTGCCCCCGCGACCCGATCCCGGATAAGCGGAAGAAGATGGATGGATGGATGGATGGATGGATGTGATATATTCAGATCAGTCTACGGGAACAGCCGCTTTCAGCTTTACATAAGTTGTCATCTTGACTCATGTTGTCCCGAACATACGTGGCAGTTTGTTTACGGCTTGTTACAAAACAGTGATGGAGTGATGAACGAAGCAATGAGTTAAACTGACACTGATTTCCTCCTAAACTCGGGATTGACTCTTGTTACACCTCAAAAGTTATGTGGGATCAAAATAGACATCTATGTTTAATAATCATCTGGGGATTTTATTTTTAAGAGCAGACAAAAGGTTGAAGGTCAGTGAGTAACTGGGGCATAGAGACATAATAAATAACCAGGAAGTACAGCGTCTACTTGTGTATCAGATGGCACAGTTTCTTATTGGGAATCATGCTAACATTTAATATTATTATAAATGGTTCTTCATTTCTCATGACAATTTCTGCTCCTCACACACAAAATTAGCAATTGAAAATATTTTCAGGTAACTGTTGTTCTTTGTAAATTTTAGGCATGAAACTAAATCTTGCATTTCATGGGTGGATAATCATGCAAAGCCAACTACTTAAACAACCAGTTTACAGTTTACAAATGCTATTAATTGCTTGATAATAGCTATAAGCAGTATTTGAACTCTATTTGAACAGCTACTGCTTATTTCATGCACATCTGTGGAAATACAACTTATTTATTGATAAGGTACTCCACTTAAAGCTTGAGTTTATGAATTTATGACATACTGGAAAGTGTATTTGGGACCAGTGGGAGGTCCCTGAGAGGGGGAGTGAACAGAAAGAATGAGGACTGGTAGGTGTAGGTCTAATCACCTCTTAAAATACTCTCCCAGCTTAGAAACAGGGGCTTGTGAGGCTGTCAGCAACTTCAGAGCTCGGTTACACTTTGGGCTTTCCTTTGTTGTATCTTGCAGACAGAGTAACTGTGAAGATCTCGCTGTTTTGGTTACAGGAATCAATGGTATGGACTTGTCGGGGTCCAAGCAGGTAACAAAGTGATGGTCTAAAGACTCGCAGTCACAAGAGGTGCTTGCGCCTGGAATGTTGCGCTGGTCGGTGCATCTAGAAGGAGGGCCACGGAGAGTCAACCATGCTGCTGTGGCGGTGGGGCACAAGGTCTACTCCTTTGGGGGCTACTGCTCCGGGGAGGACTACGAGACGCTGCGTCAGATCGATGTGCATGTCTTCAACTCAGGTGGGCAGTGAATGTGGTTTTTGTTTATCTGAAATTATTTCAATTTTGTTTTAAATTTAAGTGTGTGGAACTGTATTTTGTTGTAGGTGGTAAGTGTGGCTGTTTAGAGGCTCAGTTGTTTAACTTTTTGTAAATTAAAGAAAATAAGTAGTTTTAATATCTTAAGCACTTGCCCAAGCATGGGAATCTTAGTATGATGTCATAATGTCAGGAGATAAAAACTTTAGTCATAAAAGTATAAAGTAATGTAGGAATTATTGCGGCTGCTGTCTGGGAATTGGTTGGGTTGAGGCTCTCAAGGCAAAATTACCTTGAATAAAAATGCGATAGTTTCATAGTGTCAGGATTTCTACAAAAATTCATTTTGCAAAATCATGTGATATAAAAACAGTTCTTTAAAATCAAAAGCATCAGTAATTCATGTCGCTTTAAAATAAACAAACCGATTATTATAAATATGTTAAATATTACATTGATGAGCATAGATAAAATATGAAACACCACCTGCTGGATTTAGTAATTTGTTTTCTATGGCTCCAATTCACTGCAAATGTTACCTTTGCCACTTTGCAAGACAAACAGATCAAATTAATATACAGAAATGTATAATCAAGACACTTCAATTATAAACTAATGCAGATCCAGTTACATAAGTAGTATACTGCACAGTAGATTCAAATCAACTTTATTATGTCATCTGGTAAAACAGTGGAAAGGAACAACACCCTTTTAATTGAAAGAAACCTCCAGATTTGTAAGGGCAATCATCTTCTGTAACCAACCGGAGCTCTATGTGTGGTTATTTACACAAAATATAATACATTTTTTAGCTGTTTATAGAATAAAACAGCTGGGTTATTTCTCATCCTATCCACTCTGGTAGCCATTCATGCTGCATGCAGTATCTTTTTCATGACCCACATTGACCTTGTGGGTGAAAAGTGTAGATGCACATTACTGTTCTCCATATAAACGCCAGTCACCCCAGTCACAGCCTCGTAGTAAACGGGCTTTAAACCACAGGAGAGGTCTGACAGAAACCTCCCCTTATGACTAAGCTCCACCACTTTAACTGTAGCTAACAGTTAGACTCCAGGATTTCCATTGTGGTTAGTTTACTTGGTCCCGTCAGATGTTTTTCAGTTGCTAACTCACAAGCACAGCTGTTATCTTGAAAGTTGTCACCCCAACTCATATAAAGCTGGTTCCGTTGCTTCCTCCTGACCCATATACCATTGGTTTTTCCTCCGTGAGGTCAGCCAGCTGCTTTAACAGTTGCTCAAGTAGCTTGATCTTACCTGCCGTTGGAATATCCTAAAAAGTTTATCTAGAACTAGATCTGAAGCTGATTGTAAATAACGCACCATAAATATTGATTATTACCGTTTGGCCTCTCTGTCCTCCTTTTCATTGCAGCACTTGTTTATAGCATTTATTTTTTTCTTCTAAGATACAGTTAAATTTGGATTGTCAGTCTGAATCACCCTGGTTTGTATTTTTCAGGTATCATATTTCTTTTCACTTCTGTATCATTTTTTAAATATTTATTTTATGATGAGGAATTCGCCTAATGATTAGGGGTGTCCGAAGTGCGACTCAGTGGCTGTTTGTGGCCGTTGGAATAATTTTGTGTCCTGCCTGCAGTTCAGAAGTGGTAGAAATGATGTTGCCCTCTGGAAATGAACACTTTTTGTAAACATTTCCATGGCAGGTTTATTATACTTGGTTAAACAAGGCAAAGTTTTTTTGCTGGTGGAAATGAAGACATTAAAAAACTATAAAAACATTTTATAGACCAACAAAATAAAAAAAAAATAAAAAAAATAATAGGTTTGAAAAGTTTAAAAAATATAAAAATTGAGGCAAACGTCATACTAATGTTTGTGTTCCAGTGGACACTAGTTTAATTTATTGTTAAAAGTCTTGAATTGGAGAGAAAAAGCTAATTTTGGCTCCTGAGAACTTTCAACTTGGGAATTTTGGTCCTTGGTCCAAAAAGTTTGGACACGTCTGATCATTTAATCTGTACTGACCAGTTATATAGTGAATGGTAATAAGTCTTGTTCTCTTAATTTAAGAAGCTGTTGTCGGCTACTTGTGTATCACAGTGTCTCTGCGCTGGATGAAGTTGCCCCCAGTGAGGATGGGGGGACACGAACGGGCTCGTGAAGTGCCGTACATGCGTTACGGCCACACAGCTGTGCTGCTGGATGATACGATCTACCTCTGGGGCGGGCGTAACGACACAGAGGGGGCCTGCAACGTGCTGTACGCCTTTGATGTCAGTAAGTACACCCTCGTCTCACTCGTGCTGTCGAGCGGCTGTGTTTCCTCTCAGGTGCGCACGTTTGATGTCAAGGATCTCTCAGACAAAACCGTTTGTCAAGTTGGAAAGCTGTGACACCTGCATGTGTGTCTAGTGGTTTTATGATGTTGCACATGATTTAAATGTCAGCAGTTTCTAACCAGTTTGCGCTTCTTAGATACCCATAGGTGGTCCACGCCCAAGATTTCAGGGGCAGTTCCTGGGGCGAGGGATGGCCACTCAGCCTGTGTGCTAGGAAAGGCCATGTACATATTTGGAGGATACGAGCAGCTGGTGAGTGTGTGTCAGTCTTTACTTTTTACCTACGTTTTACAGAAATATAAATATGTAAAGTTATTTTCCTCTTGGTGTTTCAGGCTGATTGCTTCTCTAATGACATTCACCGGCTGGATACCACCACCATGGTTTGGTCGCTAATTAATGCCAGAGTAAGTCCAAATCATCAACTGGTCTTTATTTTTAAAGCGGATAGAATGTTTTTTTTTTGTTTGTTTGTTTGTTTGTTTTTTACCACGCAGTAAACAATGTTTTCATATTATCTTCTAGCTGAGATAATGTTGATATCAAGAGAGAATTACTGTCATTGTGAAATAAATGCTTTTCTCCTATCCTCACATTCTTTTTACAATTAAAAGTTTTTTTTTTTTTCTGAGCCATATTATTATGAATTCTCAAAAGGCTTTTATTGTCTTCCTGTCTTTGTATAACAACTGGTGAAAAGAGAAAATAAAAAAAGCATCTACACATTCTGGAAATACAGACATGTGAAAGGCTTTAGCATGGCTCCAGGCCAGCTGAATGTGCAGGGAGCAAATACTTTTCTTTGTTTTCCAAAGCGCTATTCATTAACAACAGAGCCAGTTTTGCTTTTGCATGTTTATTCTTTCGCAACAACAGGGAGCTGTATTATACTAATAAACTCTGTTCCTTTTACGACACAGTGATGTCTGAAAAGAGGTTTAGACTTAGGTTTTCACCTTGCAGTTGGTAAGGTGAAAGTGAAAGTGGTTGGCACCACTAGATGGTGCTGTTGTCCTTTTTTTGTCAGTGTGAGAATGGGTTTGTGAACTGCATTTGAACTCAAGTTTTTAAGTGCATAAAATTGTAGATTTAAAATAATATTGCCCAATAAAGAACACCTCAGGTTTTTAATTTTTACTGTTAAATATAAGGCTGCCTCTAACAACGGTGTATATTTTGTCGTTCCACAAACATCAAAGCAATCGTAGTTTTTTATTTTTTTCACAGCCAATCTTGGCATTTATTTTATGTCTTATAAATAAAACATGAAACACATAAAAAGGTTATTTTTACTCCCCGTTGGTGCCAGCCTTGCAGCAGCAGTGTTTGTGATGCCTCTTGATGAGTCTCCTACATCACACTTGAGGAATTTAAGACCAATATTTGCAGAACTGTATGACTTCACCAGCATGTTCACTTCTGAATGGCTTACAAAAACCAAAATAATGTTATTTTAAGAGACGTCTGAAAAGTGAAGCAACTGGTCCCCTGTTTTTTAAAAAGTTGGGATCAAACTAATTTTTCCCTTCCTCTATTTTTTTGACCTGAAAATAAAATTTATGAGAAGTAAAAGGTGAATTTTAGTCGCATTCTGCATGTTCATTAAATATGTGAAGTAGCAGTGGCTGATATGAGTAGAGCTGCCAAAACAAAATTACTTCTTGAGACAAATACTTTTTCAATGCCCAGTAAATATAAAAAGTCTGGATAATGTGTTCAGCACCTTCTTCACCCAGGTTTGTTTTCTTTCTTTTTTTTTCCAAGGGCACACCGGCACGATGGAGAGACTTCCACTCAGCCACCATCATTGGGACAAAAATGTTTGTGTTTGGAGGGAGGGCAGACCGCTTTGGCCCCTTCCACTCCAACAACGAGATCTACTGCAACAAGATCAAAGTGTTCGACACAGAGACCAACTGCTGGCTGAGCACCCCGACCACACAGCTGTCGCCAGAGGGACGCAGGAGTCATTCAGCCTGTAAGACATAAACACGCACAAATAACGCGTGTTGAATCTGTTTTTGGATTTTACTTGTCCAATATCAAGGTTATAATTTTTATTCTATTCACAGATTTATGTGATGAAAGTATAAAAAGAACTAGCATACAGCTCTGGTCAGAAGCTTGCATACACTCATGTTGCGGATATATGTCGCATAAATTTTTGGTCTTTTAATAAGCTCTTTGAACTATATTTTCCAGGGTGGGATTATTAGTTAAACAACTTTTAAAATCACCAAGATTTGGTGTACAAAGTTGTTTTTTCTGGATTTTCTCATTCAACCAGAGTCAAACATTGGCATACAGACTCAAATATATACATACACCACCACAAATACGTGAAAAACCAACAAATAAAAATGAACTTGTCTAACTTTGATAAGAATAGTGACCAAATACTCAGCCAGAGTTTTTCCCAAAATTGGTGGAGGGGAAATTATTCGTTTTAGCCTGAATGTTCGATGTCATGCCTGTGAGAATTTGAGAAAAATCCACAATAAATTGAAAAACTTCTTGAATTGGAAATCCAATGAAGTCGTTTCCTGTTTACAAAAAAAAGACCCAAATAAATCACTTGATGGTTGTTCATTTCTAACCAGCCTTTCATATGTTGCCATATTCTTTGAACTGTTTATCTTTGTGACGAGTCACAAAACTGTTGATTTGTGTTCAGTCTGCTACAACGGAGAGCTCTACATATTTGGAGGCTACAATGCCCGCCTGGACCGGCACTTCAACGACCTTTGGAAGTTTAATCCAGGTGATTTGTTTCCGTCTTAAATCTATCTGGGCAAAGGTGTCGCGTTATCGTCTGCTGCTGATCTGTCTTTCCAGGAAGCTTTTCTTCCTTCATGTGTCACTGCTGCTGATGTCTAGCGGAAATGCAGCCATTGCTGCGCTTATTTGCACTGTCCTACTTTTTGTCTTTTATCTGCAGACAATCATTCCCTCCCTTATTACATCATCGCCAGTTTCACAATGTTGTCTGGCTGCCCCCTTTTCATTGTGCATAGTGTTACCCAGATGCCATATATGTTGGGCCAGAAGCACTCAGATGAAAACCTGACAATAACTCAGTCTGTAGAGCTCTGACAAATGTCAGCTCTCAGTTCACTTTAATTGCTCTCACTTGGGGAATGAAATGTGCCGTTGTTGCAACAAAAACGTTGCTGTTATAACTAAAGCAACACACCTGTGGTTTTCTGATTCTGTCAGTTACTTTTCTATATCATGTTAGAATCCGACATGATTGTCTTCACATTTTGTGTGTTGGTGTAAATTGTTGGTATTTTTTGTGTGATTTAACCGACGCAAAGTAGAGCATAGTGACTTGCAAGAAAAAGTTACAGGATTTTAAAATTATTTTTCTGAAAAAAAAAAAAAAAATCTTAAAAGTGTGGTGTGCATTTCACCTTTTGCTATTCAGTTAATAGTTGGTTAATCAAAAAAATAGTCACCAGATTAGCCTTTTCTGGTTCTGTTCTCAGCCCTTTCGAATAGTTGATGCTGGAATTAGTTCTTCAGAAGTAGATGCAGATGCATCCTTTGCTTTGCTATAATCAAGCTTTCACTAATAGAATGCTTTGTTATTGCATTTTAGGCAATAAAATGTTTATTATGTTTAAAAAAAAGGGAACTGAATTATTTGTTTATTTGCATCCTTTAATGTATTTAGAATATAGTTTAATCTGCAGAATATGAATGTTTTTTTTTTTATTCAATTAATTGTCAGAATATTTGATTGAATAATCAATTACAGAAATGATCTTCAGTTGCTTCCCTGTTTTGGATTTGCAAACTTAAATGAGTTGTCAATTATTATGTGTAAAGTGAATTTTATATATCTTATTTTCACAATTCGAACACTGCTTAAAAATTCTTTATTCCTCACTTGTCTGCTTTGTTTCTTTGTCTTAAATTACACATATTCACACTTAATGTTTATTAAGTGACTTCTGAGGGGAATTGGTTTCACTTGATTTAATTTAGGAGTGTCAGAGTAAAGGGGGCTGAATTAAATTTCACAAATGGCCATTTTCAGACTTTTATCAGAATAAAAACCATGAATAGTTAATACTTTAAAGTGATTTGAACAGAATGAAGCGGACCTCTGCTATTTATCCAAACTATTTGCTGTCCACTAGATGGCAGCACCTCGATTACAATCATAATGCTCCCAAGTTTGAATGGCAGGTTGCTATAGAGATGTGGTGATGATTGAGGATGAGACTGTGAGGCTGCACTTAAGCCTTTTATGGAGCAAACAAGGAAGCCTCAACGTCATCATCATCATTCTGATTCAGAGCGGCAGAAAGGAGCTGAAATGTGAAGGTTGTCGTTTATGGGTGATGGAAATTCTGTCTCGGTTTTCCATCCATCCATTACGTTTCTGTGAATAAAAGCAAGACATCAGCACAAGATCTTAAAACTTTAATTCGTTTCCCAGCAGTGTTTTTTTTTCTATACAAAAACAAGACATCAAGAAGAAAATATGTAGCTCTCTCAGACAGAAACAGCACTATATTACTTACATACATGAGACAACACTTCTCACTGTACATTGTTCAGTTTAAGATTAGACATTGTTTTCTCTTTTTAATTGCTGTTCGACTGTGAGCATTGTTTTAATGAAGGAAGCTCATGAACTGCAAGAGCAGTAAAGAAATCACTATTGGATCATGTAAGCAGAAGTGATGGAGAATTTCTATGACGTAGCTCTCACACATCATCATTTGATGTGCCCAAGATTACTTTTTATTTTTACTGTGTTTAATCTAAATGAGTCTGACTGAATTATTAAGTCTTCTTCTTTTATATTGTTGTGGCTCACTTGATTTTTTTTTTTCTTGAATTTCCACACAACAGAACAATTCTTGTGGAAGAAGGTAGAGCCGAAGGGGAAAGGCCCGTGTCCACGGAGGCGGCAGTGCTGCTGTATGGTCGGAGATCGAATCGTCCTCTTTGGAGGAACAAGGTAAGAAAATATTCCTACTCGTGTATCATTTTATAAGCCAACCAGTGTTTTCTTCCTAAACCGTTAATTATCCATGCATTAAAAAAATAATGTCACTTTTAGGCTTATTTTTTTTTTACATATATTTGTAAATTTATTTATTTATTTTAGAAAGTATTGATGGAAATGCATGTAACAGCTTTTTACAAAGACGAGCAATTATGCAAAAAAAATTACAACCGCAGGTGGCCCCAATGATTAGTGTTGAGGTTTGTGGATATAATACAAACTTTTTACAGTTGGTATTCTTTGGACAATTGTGTGACAAATTATTGTACATATTAAGCTAAAATGTTTAATCAAACTACAATGAGAAACAACGTTATACCTTACAGTAAATCTTTGTGATCTTATTTACAGTAACAACTTTGTATTACTGTCAGTTTATTGGCATCAATTCACAACAATATTTTTTCTTGAGGCTCTTTACAAAGAAAGCTAAAATTTCTGTCAAATCATGTAGTCGAATTGTATTATATTTATACATTAAATACAACAGTTATATTTATTATATAATGCCAACTGGTAATCGTGTCTACCCTTAATTAAAGTGTAGCATACCATGCATAGACACATATGAGATATTTGATGACTGTCAAACAGTTATCTTTGCTCGCCTTGCCTAAAAAATGGGAAAAACTTGAAAAGGGACTTTTAGAAAACCCACAGAAGACTTTTGAAGGTTTCAAAGGTTACTTCTTTAAACGTAAAATCAAGATGATTTAATTCCGATAATTACTGAATCGCTCTGTCTTTGGTAGTCCAACAAGAAGACTGAGGTTGTTTACACACCTGAATGATGTTGAAACAAACTCTGGTTCTTCCAGGAAATAATTTAAAAGCAGTTTAGTGTTTTGAATTTGTATTAAATTTTTAGTTGACTAAAGACATAAATACATAGAATCCTTCTTGAACATAAAAAACAAGTGTTGTTCTGACTTTTTTTTATTAACAAAGCAAGCAGAGACTAAGAAGAACTGTTCCTTTTGAACAACAAAGTGGAGGGTCTGCCGCCTGTAGACAGCAGGCTGATTATTCCCCTTATTGCTTGTAAGACAGTAGTGATAGCTGGTTAGGTGCCGCTGGGCTGGCGACCGACTTGTGATAGGCCAGTAGCCAGCAGATTAATGAGGCAGCTTACGGCGTTGGCGTGGTCTAAAGTTGTCTGAGTCCTGGGCTAGTGTTATCAACAATGCTACTGTTATCAGGCAGACCCCACAGGGACAACCTGACAACGGTTGAGAGAGCCGTGGATAAGGTCTTCTGAGCTCCACTCCGTCTACCGGCATCTACAGGAGTCTGAAAACGGGTCCAAAGGCTGGAATTCTTTCAGAGCTTTATAATTTACCACATACAGTGACTTCCAGAAGTGTTTGGAGTCCTTGAATGTCTTCAGTTTTCTCATGTTACGACCGAAAACTTAAGTGTGTTTATTCAGATTTGATGTGGTAGACCAACGCAGTGGAAGGAAAGGGATGCACAGTTATTTTTTTTTCTTTTCACAGTTAAGCTTTTGAAAATATGGTGTATTTGTTTTCAGTCCCACATTCAAGAGGCCTATGGTAACTCTGGATGAGCTGCCTAAACCCGTAGCTCAGTTGGTTCTGAATCTGGTCGGAGTTACCAACCCCTCGTTTGGATCAAAGTATGTTCATGTGTTGGAATGGCCAAGTTAAAGTTTGAACTGAAATCCTGTCGGAAATCTGTGGAAAGAAATGACAATAGTTGTTCACAGACTCGCTCTCAGTCAGATCTGACTGATTTAGAGCTACTTTTCAAAGAAGTGACAAATCTGGAGGAAACCCACACCGTTACGGGGGCCAGCTTTCAAACTCCATGCAGAAAAAAGCCAGGACACAGGACCTTGTTGCTACTTTTGATATTTATATAAAAAAATAAAACGGGTCACTTTCTTCACACTTAATATTTTTGCACTAGTTTGTGAGATGTCACATAAAGTTAATAGAGTTGTGTGATTTTAACGTAATGCGTGAAAAGAATCTGAATATTTTTGCGCTGTAATGTTGAGCAACACATTTGTCTTATTCTTTAATTTTAACAGGTTGATGTTACATCTTGGAAATTGTGAATAACAAATTCTTTGCTGAACAATGAAAACAACCAACTTGTAGTTTTAGTTTTTGGCATGGTTCTAAGATGGAAAGCTACATAAAATAAGAGTGAAAAAAATAATTAGAAGCCCCTCGATGGTTTTGGATTTCCTCTGGGATTAGTCTGAGTTTTAGGAGTCATGATTTCCTGTCGAGAGCAGATAGAGACGAGTCTGGAGAGGGGAGTGTGTTTGAGCTGATGAAGTGTGAAGAGGAAGAAATCAAACATTGCAGAATATCTCCAACATCCTGTTTAAAATCCCAAGCAATTTAAGACTCTTGGTTAACATATGCAGACCTTCACCCCTGGTATTCCTGTAAAAAAATCTTTTGTTTTGTCTGCAGTATTTCTAATACGCAGGATTTTGTTGCTAAGCAGATGTTCTGTGGGTTTTTAACGCTGCCAAGATGTAGTTTTCAGTTACTGTACAAATGATTGCTTTATCCTCCCAGCTCATAAGAAAACTTACCACACCGGTTCTTTTACCTAGAATTGCACATTTGTTTGTGTGAGCACACTTAAGCCTCTTACACACAGGAAGTCCCATAAGCACATGCACAGACTAGACACACAAACAAACCCTAACAGCTTCTTATCGAACTCATTTGCCTGCTTTACTTCGAAAGTTGTTCTATTACGCTTCATTCGTTTTTTTAAATTCCTGGGATGATTTGCATCAGTAGCAGGTGGTTTTTCACCACAGACCACTTACTTAGAGAAAATATTGGCTTTGTAATCACCCATTTCCACTCTGTCTTGTTTATTTTTGTAGAAGAGCAGTCAGATGGGGTAAAAAAGTTATTGGGTGTTTGTCTCACCAACCTTGACAAATGCTCACATGGGCAATCATGAATTATCTTCCGGACACTTTGCTTGTGTTTTTTCTTGGCCTCCTCATTTTGCTGGGTCGTCTAAGGAAATTGTGTTGAAATTTATTGTCTACATTTTGTTTTCCTGCTTGGTCGTCCTTTCAGACTGATCCAAAACAGAACCCCTTCTGTTGATATTTGTTTTACTTCAAGGAATTTGGTCAGAAGAAATTTATTGCTTTAGTTTTAGACACTAGAGTTAATTAATACAACACTGCCATTGCTTTCAGCATGATATAAAGTGCTATATTCATTTATTAAAAATAAAGGAAACATAAGGTAAAGCTGTAAAATTACAGAGCAGTTTTATACATATTAATTTGCTAAATCTTTATTAAGCCTATTTTTTCCTTTGTTCATTTCTAGTTAAACAGAACAATTTCCAATTTTTTGTGAGAGGATTTTTGACTTTTTCTAAAGTAACTGAGCAAACATTGTTTGTGTGTCAGTGACAGGCTGGGCATTAGTAGCAGCCCTTTGTGTGCCACTTTCGTCAATCTAAACAGGCTTGCTGAGCTGCAGAAAGGCGCGAAATTTTGCCCCGTCTCTGATTTATGACCTATGGGAGCGTTCTTCTCACCGGGTGCAATTTGATATGCCCTCAATGCCTCCGTTTCACTCATTTACCGGGACCTGCTCACTGCCCCACGAAGGACGACCCCACGCATGACCAACTCCACCTGCACTGACCTTCAACTAAGCACACACACCGTGCAGATCTAAAACCCGAGAGTTTGTGTTTTATTTTTCACCTTAAAAGGATCCGAGCTGCGTACGAAAGCAGTGCCACATATATTATGGATCTCCTGCTGCAGCTATGGTGTCATTGTTGGCGTTCATCATGTTGTGTTTAATTGCTTACGATAATCCCAGTTTGGGCTAAATCAGGAAGCAGTTTAAGCGTAGGAACAGGGCATCCTATGAGGGACAGGATGCGAACAAGGACATGACAGATTGGCATGCTGGGAGCAGACAGTTCAGAATGTGTGAAGGGGAATTTGCCACAGATCCGTGAACAACCTGACTATTGGAACATTTATTTTTTTAGAAGAAAAGATTTTTTGCAGAGCTGTAAAAACTGTAATGATTGTGCTAAAATGTTACCTTGTGATTGAAGGCTTTTTCCAAATGTCTGTATCTAAGTGATATCAGTTGTGAGTGAAATGAAACCCTTCTAGTCCTCCAGTGCCTCTATGGGGAAAGCGGATAACGGTGTTCGTTAAATGGATTCTAAATACGTTTCACTGCTGGCAGTAGAGACCAGTCATTTTACTTCCATCAAAGCCTGAATGGTCTTTAGTGATAAAGACCATAAAGACTCTTTGAGACTTTAGAGAATAAGGGACCGGTTTAGTCTTCAAGTTTTTCTTTTAGCATGCTAAATATTTTTTATGGTGCCAGTAGGTACTCAAGTACTAAAATATAGCAAGATTATATCAGCTTGATTTTTTTTTTCTTTTCTGTCACCTGCATAAGACTGTTTTGTTTGCAGTTTTTTTTCCCTTCTGACCTGTAAAGAAAATTTTCATGGCTCCAGATATATTTTTGTTGCTTGCTTGGATTCATTCAGGCAGATGGAAGCAGCTATTGGTAATCGGACCTGACGTAGCGAACGTGTTGCTCACACAACTGATCACTGTAATGAGAAGCTCTTTGTGCATTCATAGGTTAAACAAGGCCAATGCAAATCCTGAAAGGCATAACCACAGGTTTTTCTTTTTGTGTAAAGTTTATATATGCCCAGTTCACAACAAATGTAATCTTAAGACAGCTTATAAAATGGAGAACCAGTTTTCTGTCAAAAGCTCCAAACTCGGTTCAAACCAGCCCACTTCTTTCCAGTAAATTCCTACTGGAATAATCCAGCACTGGAACCGGCTCACTTCTACTTCTACTATTTGTATGGATTAGTTTGTAATCCATACAAATTACCATTTGTATGGATTACAAATAGTAATTTGTAATCCATACAAATTGAATTTTAGTACAACATAATTTAATTATGTTATATATTTCCAGTTGGTACAACATTCTCTATGTAAGCTAACCTAGCTGATTCCTCTAGTTTATTGATTTTGAGTAAGCAGAAGGAACCATTTAGTTTAAAAAGAAAGAAATGTAAAATACGACTAGGCTAAATTGTTTTTTCCAAATAAGAATTACTGGCTTAGGTCTGCTTACTTTAGTACACTCAGTTAATCACAGATATAATGAAAACTGTGAATCTACCAATAAAGGAGACACAGCCAAACAGAGAAACTAGGATACTTGCTATGGAACGAATATCTGAGAGGTCAATACTACACTGTTAGTTGCAGCTAAGAACAGTAGACCATAAAAGAATGCTTTTTATAAGACTTTATGTTCAATCCAGATAAATTATGCAAAGAAGCTCAGTTCGGATATTAGATCAAAAGCATTTTGTGGTTAAACAAATCAGAGTCTCATATGATGACAGTAGCAGTTGATGCTGCGTTATAATACCTTTCTTTCATTGTAATATTAAGCTCCTGCTTACTGTTCAAATAGCAGTAATGGTGAATCTGATGTAATCTAACAGTTCTCTTCTGCTGCCTTTCATTTAGCGCTAATTTGTTCAGTAAAATCTGTTCAGAAATTTGTTCAGCGTTTTAGTGAAATCTGCAGATTTTTGGCCTATTTTTGCATACAGCCAGTCTGACAGCTCAATTCCATCACTCTCTCTCTCTTCTGATGCCTCTTTTTATTTTAGCTGTTTTTTTTTCTTCATCTACTCACATGACACAGTGACTCACAGCTCCCCTCATCACCTTACGTCAGCAGGGTGCACGTACACACCCACATGCTTGCTTTGCTGTGCCAGTCTTACTACATTTCTTCCATTTAGCATTAGGCAGTCACTAACTGACATCAAAAGCGTGCTGACGACACTTCTAACTTTAGACTCTTCAATTATAAATGATCTTTTTTTGATGATTCTTTCTCATCTCAAGTCAATCTGCTAGTCTATTTCAATTAATATCATTTCTGTTTTCATTGCATGTACACAGTGCTTTCCAAAAGTATTCACACCCTTTTAAACATGCGACAAACTCGAGGTTTGCGGGCCAAATCCGGCCCACCTTTGCTTACATTTTATTTTATCAGTCAAATTAAATCAGTTTTTATTTGGATAGTGCCAAATTGCCTGAGTGTGAAAAGATTCTCAGTGTTTTATTTTAAGAAGCATCCATTTAACACAAAGCTAATTCATTGACAATGAAATGGAAAAACTGATTCATTGTGGCTTGTGGCCTTCATGTCTATGATGAAGAGCATAGACAGAAATGTTTTGGTCTGTTGATAGTAATTTTCTCAACCTAAAATGTTCCTGGAGTTCTAATTAGATTTTATGTGATAGACCAACACAAAGCAGATTATTGTGAAGTGTTATAAAAATTATAGATAGTTTTCCAATTCTTGATACATGAATTAAGTTTCTTTTTTTAGAAAATAAGTCTGAAAAATAAGGCATGGATTTCTTTTCAGTCCCTTTCCTCCTTTACTCCCCCAAATAAAATCCTAAAAATGTCAATTGAAAATGAAGATGCGGTTTTCCAATGTCTCACATTTAAGTTTTGCCACTTTCATGTTTCAAGATGAAACATGGTGAATGCTGCTGGGAAGATGGTGAGATTTGATGGAATTATGGATTCAGCCAATTGCAATGCAGTCCTAGATAAAAAGAAAGAACTGATAGAGGCTGTAAAGGACTGCAGTCCAAATAAAGACCTAAATCTCATTAAGACTTTAAAATTGAGGGTCACTCTTTCTCTCAGTTCATTCTGGCTAAGCTAAAGCTACTTTTGGAAAGTAAAATGGAGGTAGATCTGTAAATCAACTACAGAGATACCCCAAATGATTTGCAGCTGTTATTGCAAAATGAATCTGTTAACCACTACAGTTATGCACTATTTTGTAACAGAATGTCACATAAAATCCCAGTAAAAAATAACATGAATAAATACGTTTATTTTGTTGTGCTTCTGTACAATGACAATTAAAGCTTTCTGATTATGGCTGCAAGAAAGAATTTGCGAGTGTGTGTCCACTCTCAACGCTGAGCATGGGAGAGACCACACTTCTGGTAATCTCACTGGTAGCCAAAACAAAACCACCCACTTTAATCCACAAAAATCTCTCCATGATATTTAATCTCAGGAGAATTTAACGGGTCATTACAAAACTGAAAGTTGTGGAGGCTGGAATGTCCTGCAGAGTGCAGCCGTTTTGTTGAGCAGTTCATGAAGGTCAGGAATCTGGAGCTTTGATATCTCCTGTTGGGACATATTGTGGTTTATCCAAGGGCAGCTGTTACTCCGTGAGGTGTGGCTTGTTATTGCTAAATGAGGCAGAGAACTTTACAAGTAAGACGTTGCTGTGGAAATCCTAAATTTTATTGATTTTTTTGTAGACTAAAAGTAATAACTACGTTTCCTTGATTCCACCAAAACATGCCTGTCAACACACCATCAATTTCAAACCAACACTAACTGCCATCTTTTGGCTTTAGTGTCAAAGGGTAAGCTCCAGAAGTTTCCTTTTATTAATTGTCTTTGTGCGCGTGCCTGTGTGTGTTAGTATGCCCCAGATAAAACCTGTCAAACAGTGAAGGCGACCCCCGCAGGATGTGGGGCATCCCGCGCGTGGCGGGACAAGACCCTGGGGCGGCGCAGCAAACACTGTGATTTACTCTTCAAAGACAAGCTCATGATAGTATTTCATCTGCATCGTAACCCTCCTTAACCCACTGGCTGGTTGTGTATATTAGGGTGTCATCGGGCTGGGTGTTAGGCTGCAGCTCAAATAAACAGCCTGAAAAGGTGAATCTTTGTGACGCTGTCATAAATCGATTTGTTTAAAAAAAAAAAAAAAAGACAGTTTGTTTCTGAATAACTGCTAACTCAACAGCAAACTAAACATTTTGTTGAAATAACTGTGCATCAGAAACAGAGTGTTGCATGTTTGCCTTATTAAAAGAAAGAAATCCAATTTACAGCAGCAAGACTCTTTCTCCAAAAACGCTTATTGTACAGTTAAGCCTGTTGCAATAAGCTACTAATTAGTTAATTGAATGATTAATTAAATTGAGCTCAATCATTTCCATTCTGATGACTAGAATTTTTGAAGAGCAATTTTGTTTAGACATCAAAATCCATTTTATTTATAGTTTTGGTAGTGCGTGTTTTTTTATAATGCTTGTTGTTTTTGGTTTTATTTTGAATATTTAAAATATTTTCCAGTTCTAATGCTGAGTGTTCTTTACAAATGCTATCAACACAACATTATTATCATTTATTACAATAATTTCAGGGACAATTTATCTTCCAGCAAAATTTTTTATCATGTCTTGTCTAGCAAAATATGTTATATCCAACTTTTACTGCTTCAGGTTAATCCTTCCTTATTGCTAACAATATTATTTTCCCCTCTGAGTTAGAAACAATAAATAGTAGTCTTATTTTTATGCAGCTTAAAATACCTCTACTCCCATTTCTTCAAGTTTTAGGTGTGTTGCTATTTTCGTATATCTTAATACAGCGGCTGTGAAACAATAAAGAGTTGTTTTTCTGAGAACATATCTGTCTCTTCACAGGCAAATCTTTTTTTCCTCCTTCATTCATCTTGCTCAACACAGAGCTCGTAGTCTGCAAAGCAGAGTCATCTGAGTTGAAGCTGCATGAATGAAAGGAGACACTTTTCGTAAACAAGAAGATTTTATGAACAGTTGTAAAGCATAAACTTAAGATGGATGAGACATACCGTTCCAACCGACAGGGACACTTTAGCAGGCCAAATTTAAATTTCTTGAGAAATTTCCTAGTATTAATAATAATAATACCACTACTAATAAGTTAATAATAATAATAATACCACTAATAATAATGATAATAATAATAATAATAACATTAACATTAGCATAAACATTAGCAGTAGCTACTGCCCACATTAGCAGTAAGTAGCCTTTTCCCTAAAATAAGCTTTTTAGCTATCATTTCATTTGTTAGCCATATTTAGCACACTGAATGGAGAACATCAATGTAAGACAACATGCTAGTGATACTCCACATGCCATCAGTAGCATTTAGGCTAACATTGGCATTTTGCCAAATTTTAGCTTATACGCTAATTGTAACATACTGAATGGAGTAAGTCCATGTTACTCAACGTGCTTGTGACCATAGACATCATATATGTAGACGCCTCATGGAGCGCTGAGTCGTACGTAACAGCGTCCGCCATCTTCTATGTGGCAGCAGGGCGATCGGAGCTCCTTAAGTCCTGTGCTGTGTGGACTTATTTCAACCGTTTAACGAAACAAACTGGATTCATTGGCATTGTCTTTCACAGGTAAGGATGAAAGATCAGAATTAATTGACTTTGCAGCCAGAAATTTGCTTCTAAACAACCGAAAAATATTTTCTATGTGGCTTAATTGGCCCGAAGTAGCAACTGGTTGTTAGCGTATGTTTTCGTACTGTTTCCTAATGAAAGAGAGCTGATGAAAAACTGCTGTTAGAGGAGAAGTTCATTAAAGATCCGGGGATTTTGTGAGGAAAGATCAGTCAGGATCAGAGCTGGAGCTGCTGTTCTTCAGTCTCTGTTTCCCAGCTCAGCTTCACCATGTCGGTATTTAGCTATAAAGATGCTTCGAGTCATGCTGAAAATGTCTTTTTCTGAATGTGAAGGAAATATATATGTATTTTCTATTTCACTTTTGGATAATTTCTCTTCTATCCTTGGCTTTAGCCTATGAACCAGAACATCTCAGAAGTCATTGGAGTTCTCCCAGTGTGACCAGCAGACTGAAGCCTGTGACCAGTGCTCCCAGTATAATAAATAAATGTTTTATTCTTTCACTTTTTGTGTATTTTTAAATATCTCAATCTGAAATCTGAAGTATTAGTGTATTAATACAGCTTATGTAATGAAATAAAAATAATTTACTCTGTTAGAATTATTTTCACTCTTTGCTGTCAATAGCAGAGTTGACATTCTGTAATAAATATTTTTCTCTGGAAAAAAGTAAGAAAAATGTATAGTTTATTGTTTGACAATGACTGATTTATAAATAAAAAGTCATTTCTCAATAATGTAGAAAAAATAAATACGAGAAAATAATTTGTTTCTTGTCTTGAAACATTAAATGTACATTAAATTATGGAATTATGTAAATATGTAATTTAATTAAACACTGTAAAAGTGTGTCTGTTCATCAATGTTAATATAAAAATTATAAGAATCATTTCTAT
>NW_015114071.1:24872-64996 GCF_001443285.1 Poecilia latipinna | reverse complement strand
TTAGCTGTAAAGATGCTACGAGTCAAGAGCCCAACATGCTGAAAATGTCTTTTTCTGATTGTGGAGGAAATATATGTATTTTCTATTTCACTTTTGGATAATTTCTCTTTTATCCTTGGCTTTAGCCTGTGAACTAGGACGTGTCAGTAGTCATTGGAGTTCTCCCAGTGTGACCAGTCACAGACAGTGTCACAGTCTGTGACCAGTCTGTGACACTGGTCACAGACTGAAGCCTGTGGCCAGTGTTCCCAGTATAATAAATAATTTTATTCTTTCACTTTTGGTGTATTTTTAAATATCTCAATCTGAAGTATTACTGTATTAATACAGCTTATGTAATGAAATAAAAATAATTTATTCTGTTAGAATTATTTTCACTCTTTGCTGTCAATAGCAGAGTTGATATACTGTAGTAAATATTTTTTCTCTGGAAAAAAGTAAGAAAAATATGTAGTTTATTGTTTGACAATGACTGATTTAAATAAAAAGTAACTTCTCAATAATGTATAAAAAAAAAGTACAAGAAAATAATTTTTTTCTTGTCTTGAAACGTTAAATGTACATTAAATTATGGAATTATGTAAATATGTTCTTTAATAAAACACTGTAAAAGTGTCTGTTCATCAATGTCAATATAAAAATTATCAGAATAATTTCTATCAAATAAAAACATTGTGCTTTTGATTCAGAAATGCCCCAAAACAATTAAATAATCACATCAAAAGTTAGAAACTCTGTCTTTAGTCATTTCTTTGATTGCCAAAAATATTAATGTGTGTGAGAAAATGTGTCAATGACAGGTATTAACTTAAAATACTTTGTAGAACGGCACTTTGTGAAGTTCGGTCAATTTACCTGTATTAGCTTACTGGCACATATTCCACNTTCCNACCAACGGGCACACTTTGACAGGCCCCTTTTAAATTTCTTCATAAATGTTCTAGTGTTACTATTGTTATTTGTAGCAGTGAGTACCACCAGTTGTGTTTCAGCATCACCAGTAAACCCAGCTGCCTTCGTCCACAGTGGTTGAAACTGGAGATAAGTGCTTGTTTGGGGCCGGCATCCCCTTTGTCTAATCTAAAGTCAGGCGTCTCTCCCTGCAGGACTGATGTAGTTTGTGTCTCAATCCCTGCATGGGGTTTAGGTCTCGACAGCAACAGCTCCTAATCCACTGTCCAGCCACGACCCGGGAGGGGGCACTGATAGCCCTGGAAGACATGGGGTCTCAGTGATTAATCTATCAATCTGTGATAACTTACAATGTTGGATTCAATTAGGAAAATTTAAATCCCAGATCATTCCTATCTCTGGCTGGAGTCAATGCAGATGTTAAGAAATCCTTTACCTGCTTATAGGTGCTATCATTTAAAAAATGTACATGAAAACTTAAGCTTTATTAGTCCTATTTGAAGGGTAGGAGCCTCTTTTGTTGATGCATATTTATAGTCATGTGGTTATCCAAATGGCCCCCTGTGTCTTGGTTGATGGACTAGAAGAAAAGAAACATTTTACTTCCTTTTGAGAAAGAAACATGGCAGACCTGGCTTTTCACGAACGTACACACCAATGAAAATGTCAAAGAGAGTGAATTATTTTCAGACCACAACCTTTTTAAGCACTTTAATGCTTTAAAACTACCGTAGAGGTTGTGAAATAATTTGAAGGCCCATCTGGCTGTCCTGATAAGATGCTTTGCAGGAAGTTGTTGTGTGTGATGAGTTCCTGTGGGTTAAGGGGGTTCAGAAAAAGAAGAGTTCAGTGGGAAGGAGAGAAAGGAAAAGGATGCAGATTATATCAGCCCAAGAATGAGGATATGGCCAATGAAGACGGTAAAAACATTGTTAGAAAAGGACAGGTTTCACATCTGAAGAACACAGAGAAAATCTCAGTTTTACCACTTTGTCTGCCTTTTTACAGTTTCTGAAAGTCATTTTTAATTCTACTGATTGCTCCTTTTCCTTCCTAGATTCTTGTTTCCTCGTCTGTTTTAGGTTTCTGGACGCTAGCTCAGCTCTGTCTTCTGCAGTTTCAAGGCCTTGGCTTAGAAGGTAATTAGGTGGAGTAGGCAGTGCAAGGACTGGCAATTAGGTGATTAGACGCCCTCACTGAGTGTTGTTTGAAATAGCAACCGGTGTTGTTTTAGTGGGGGGAGCAGCATCACTCAGGCATCATTCAGACTGGGAACCACTGCCACTGCACGGGGAGGAGCACTTTCACACACACACACACTGATACTTTGCTGATCAAGTAACAAAGTGGCCCGTCAAACACCAGGATGCCACATAAAGTCGTACGCTGTGACTTTCCCACTTCTTAAAATCGCCAGTCCATCGTTCGTCCGCCATCACCCCCTCGCTCTTTCTCCTGCCTTTACGGTTCAGTTCATTCTCTTCCTTTTTGTGGCGACCAATAAAGTATTAACATCTCCTGATGCTCTGCTAAATTTCACACTCAGGCCGACAATATCCACGAGCAAGCGAGAAACTTTTATCTAGGAGGATGCAATCTTCAGCTTTCTTGTTAACACTATTACTGCTGTTCAAACATTGTCTTATCTGCTCCGCTTCACATGTCAGCATCTTCAACCTGAACCGTCTCTTCTGAGTGAGTCTGCACAGTAGTTCACGGCTACTGAGCTGTGCTTTTCAGACACAGATATTAGTTTTCAGGGCTATTTATTGAATTGCAGGTACTATTGCGATATCAATTTGTGCAATATCTCAGTTGCCAAAGGCTTGGAAGCCTAGGTCAGTGTCTTGGAAAGGTTTTCACACCACTTACATTTTTCTGCATGGTTTCATGTTACAATGAATAACTTGAATGTATTTTGTTTGAGTTTTATAAGAAAAAAAATACATTCTTCAATAAATATGCATTATGATATGGAGTTTTCACATAAACAAGGTTAAAAACTAACTGTCCAACCACTGAAAACACATTTTAAAACAAACACCACTGAGAGGAAAACTCTCACAATATTCATCTGTAAAAATAATAATAATAATTAAAAAAAAAAAAATAAGCCATTGAACGTTGTAAACTATTCCCCCTGGAACATTGTTCTTCTCATTTCTCCTAACATAAATGGAAAATGTCTCTTGTCCTGTCAAGAAATTCAACAATCTTCACTTAGTTGCTTCTTTTTTGTATAACCTGCATCATATGTAAAAGCCACTTGAAACCAGAGATCTCCACATTTAAAAAAAAAAAAACTTATTTCAGCAAAATAAACAAAAAAGAATATATTTCTATTTAGCCACCTTATGAAACTTCCTAATTTATATCTCTTTCAAGTACTTATCCACTAAAGTTACCTAATTAACTGTGTATTATTGTAATCTCAGTATAAATCCAGCTGTTCTCTAAAAGCCTCAGAGGTTTGTTGGAGAACGAGTGAACACAGCAGAAAAGTCAGGAAGAACTTTGTGGAGAAGTTTAAAGCAGGGCTAAGTTATTTAATAATATTCCACAGTTTGAACATTTTACTGTTCAGTCCATCAGGAGGTATGGCACAACGGCATCTGGTCAGATGTTAACAAAACAAACTTTTTGACCTCCATGAGAAAGAAAACTGACGTTGCACCATCCGCATGGTGAAATGTGGTGATGGCAACTTTTCTGCAGAAGATGAAATGTAGTTCATCAGTGTAGTTGGAAAGATCGATGGAGTGAAATACAAAACAGTTCTGAAAGAAAACCAGTTAGAGGCTGCTAAAGACTTGATTCTGGGACAGAGGTTCATCTCGCAAGACGACAACCGTAAACCAACAGCCAGAGCTGCAGTGGTTCAGATCAAAGCAGGTTCATTTGTTAAAATGTTCCTGTTAAATTTGATGTTTGCAAACATAAATCTGACTGAGGTTGTACTGTTTTTCATAAAAGAAAAGGGTTAAATTTTCGACTTTAGATTTGCAAAGTTGGTGGCGGCATAACCCTGAAGACTATCGGCTGCAATTACAGCAAGTAATGATTCTACAAGGATTAGGCGACTAAATCTGAATGATTGCCACACTTTCAAGCTTTTAATTTCTAAAATAAAACCTTGTGAAAGCCATTAATACTTCTTAGGCAGCATGGCCAGCTTCTTCCTGCTGTCCAGATGCATGGTAGGTTAATTGGTCTCTCTAAATTGCCTTTAGGTGTGTGAGTTTCTGTGGTGGCCTGACGACCTGTCCAGGGTGAATCCACCACTGTTTTACCTGAAAACAGCCCCTCAAAGCAAAAAAAAAAAAAATCTATTTTTTTTTTTTATGTTGTGATCATCATGAAAGTTTTGTTCATCACTGCCCATTATTAATACCTTATATTTATTGTTGTCCTTGCACCTTTCTAATTTATTGCTGGCTGATTTTTGCATTAAGCTCACTAGTAAAAACATATTTAAAGACCTGAGTAATGTTTCGACTCGGGGTGCTCTTCTAAGGTGAAGAGGCCAAGTCACCTCCTGAGGGCAGGGGGCTGTAATGACTTCCCCATCTGGACCCCTGGGACGACGGTGCTCGTGCTCAGCACCTCTCCTGGCCGCCTTAAGTCCGCCGCCTTGTTTGTTTAGGGAAGATTAGCAACGTAAAACCCTTACAACATCCTGAACACGCAGCGAGAGGGAGATGTGATGGAGAAGAGAATAGAGATTGATGGGTAAAAAGATAGAGGGGAGGGTGTGCTGCGGGAGACGGATTGTTTTTAAAAGAAATGAAAGAAAACAGAACATTTTACAATAATTTTAAATGGTACTATATATCTAGAGTGTTTCTTCATTTCTTTTCAATTGACTTGAAAAATAAAAGTATTCATACTCCTTAAAAAATACTACATCTCATGTCAATGGGTTTTATTGAGATTGTTTTATTTTTATCCTTTTCACAAATAAAAATGCTGACATGTTATTGTATTTACATTCAACCTCTTGAGTCAGTACTTTGTAGAACCGTCTTTCTCAGTGATTTTACCTGCAGATCTTAGGGAAACTGCTGCAAAGTAGCTCATGCCCATTCAAACTGGATTTGGTGCTTCAATGAGCATCAGTTTATAAAAACCTTTCCAAATATTTCAACTGCCTCAAATTTCTGGACATTACTTAGCGCATGAATATGCTTTAATCTAAAACCAAAAGGTTCAGCAAAAGCTTTTGCAAGGCACCGTAAAGTTTCTGTAGCGACTGATCTTGGCTGTGTAGATCAGTGTAATATACATTTATGGTCTCCTAAATGCTTGGAGATGGCACAGGTCTGGCTGAATGTCTCCTTTGGGTTGTGTGAAAGTGTCAAGAGAAATTTAATCATCTTATGTAGACAGGTCTGTGTGCATTGTTATTGTGTCTGTAAAACAGTTATGGGGACGCATAAGGCTCTGCCTTTAGAAAATAAATCACTCCTAAAAGATTAACTTCCTTTGGCTCCAGGGTATTTATTACATTAACGTTTTGTTTTATGAAGCATCGTTCTACTTGGTCAGGTTTTTCATTATTATTAATTGTTTAGAATAATGCCTGGATAGTTAGAATTTGGCATAGCTTTCTTTCTTAGACTGTGGTGGTTCAGGTGGGTCACAGGTGTGTGTGTGTTTGTGTGTGCGTGCGTGCGTGCTTAGCTGTGGCAGGAAACAGATGTGCAGTGATATCATCGACTGCACAGGTCTGGGAGTCTATCAGCTCTGGCCAGCCTGCCGTCTCGGTGCAGTGCTCCACTTCCTGTGGGCTTAAATCATGAATGTCCATGATAAGGAGAGCAATGTGCCCGGTCCTGCTTATTGGCAAAAATCTGAGAGTCCCTGATTAAAAAGTTCAGGATTAAACAACAGAATGAAGACAGCAGATGAGATACAGCTGGTTTCGAGTCCTATAAATGACTCCATTAGAGAGTTTGGAGTGAAAAACATCCTGGGAAGCCGTTTGGATCCCGATCAGGAGAGCAGGAAGTGTGAGGGCTCACCCTAACCTAACTCTGATTGTTTTTGTTCTCTTTGACAGCCCCTGCCCAGAGCAAGGAATGGGGGATGAATTTAACCTCATGGATCATTCAGACTTGTACATCTTAGACTTCAGTGAGTATTCCTTCCTGTTGTTCTCCTGCTTCTTTTTTTGTTACCGCTTGTTAAAAATGTGTCTTTTCTATCCTTAAACTATCAAACACGTTCAGGTAGTTTTAAACTTTATTAATGATGGTTCATCAGAAGCTGAAAAGGAGAGATACTGATACCTCTTTTCTTTTAAAGTTTGTTTTTGTTAAAACCACAGATGTTCAGGAACTGTTACATACAATCACTATGAAATGTGATGGAGAAGAGAAGACAACACAAACTCTAAAACACAAATTAACAGTTCAAACTTACTAGGATCATCAAGGTCACATTCATTTTGCACTTTTTAATTATTTGTTTGAAACGTTTCATTGGTAAGCGATTATATTCCATACAACTTTACTAAAATTTGAAAACAGGGAACTGAATAGACAAGTTTGAATTAAATGTAGATTTTCTCATCTTGATACTGATGCTAGTTTTGAAAGTGTCACCTTGAATCCTGGCTTTTTCAAGGCTCCAACTTCAACACTGTCAAGAAAGCTCTGGGTTCTGTTTAAAAACCAACAATTTTAAATTAATTCTACCAAGAAAAGTGATCGAAAATCCACCCAGGATCATAAAAAAGGCTCGTCATTAGGCTGCAACTAATATTTATTTTAGTAATCGATTAATCTATCAGATATTCTGAAAATGTTTCTATTTTTCTTCAGTTTTGGATTGACTACTGCTCAATACACCTTTTCTTTAGTCCATATACACCAGTTGACGATTAATCGATTACTAAATTAGTTGCAGATTATTTTTGATAATTGGTTCATCAGAATTAATGCGACTTATTGTTTCAGCTCTTCTTGTGATATCTTCAAAAAATGTGTAGCTTGGGTTCATTTTGATTAATGAGCAAATTCTATTAAAGTTGTTCATTATATGATCATTCCACCGTGAATAAAAAACAGAAAATATTTTGAAAATCATTGCCCAAGAGAAGTGTATGTAAACTTTTAACCCGTGGATAAACAATTTTTAGCTAAGGAGTTGTAAAAGTCCCATTTTTTGACCATTCCAAAAAAAACAAAACAAAAAAAAAAAAACAAAGCAAACTATTACACCTTATAACAACTTGTCTGGCGTGTCTTCACTGCACTGCTTCACTCCTCACCGGCCTTTCACAGTGGGCGCTTCCGCCTCACAGACACCCAAGTATAGTCATGCATCCTGCCTGCTTGGGACGGGCCTGCAGAGCTTTCTGGTCACAGCTTGGCTTCGTGTGGGTGGGCTTGCACAGGGACCGGCTGTACCCGGTGGCATCCCCTGTGCCATACGCGTCCCAGCGCCAGTCACGTGTGTCCTCCTCACACTGCTCATCGGTGAGCATATGGCCAAACAGCCATGACGGCGGCACTAAGAGGAAGTTTGTAGGTAAATTTAGAACGCAGGTTTGTAACAAGATGAGTTGACGCTTGCGTCACTGCCCTCGTATGTAAATGTCGTTGTTTTGTTTCTGACTGTGGCCTGCTTTGCGACCACTTCAGGAGGATTTTACACCATAGAGAAGAACCCTATGGATCTTAGTTGTGTTGCAGTGTCAAGTTGAATTCCCACAGCTGAGATGTATATTTGTAGCATGAATATAATTAGATGATCTGACTCACTTCACTTTCTGTTTTTTTGCAGGCCCCAATTTGAAGACATTATGCAAAATAGCTGTTATTCAGTACAGTTTGGAGCAGTCAGGACTCCCACATGATATCAGGTCAGAGATGCATCCTCCTCTCATTAATGCTGTTTTGTCACAGAACCCACACATTTTAGGTCATGTTTGTATTATGCTTGTCACTCTCAGTAATGAGATTATTTATCAAAAAGGCTAATTATAACTCATTATCCTTCATTCAGCTTGTGGCGTACTAATGTACATTTTACACATAATTATACCTCAGCTAATAGCAGAAAAGTTTGTTTTATAAAAGAATCAAATGATCATGAAGAAACGTTAACGCAGACTGTGACGTATTTCGTCTGAGCCTTGTGCCCGTTTACATCACACGGACGCCGCCTCATTGTCCGGCAGAATAAAGGTGGAAACTGGTAAACCTACTCAGGCATAAATGTGTTATTAGATTTTAATATTTCGGCAGTGAAATAAGTGATAGCTTGGGAATAAAGGTCTGAAATGACTGAGATTTTCACAAAATGAAAACCTTCAGTAAAAATACTAGTTTTATCATATCAATTTATTTACAACAAAATAAAAATAAAAAAAACAGTGCAACAATATAGTTGAAAGAGAAAGTAATTATTCTTTTTTATTTTATTCCTTTTTTTATTTTATTTTTTTGGTGAGCATTGAGAAATTACACTTTGCAGAAGGAAAAACAAACAGTTTTGACTGTTTGTTTTTCTTTCCCAGTTCATCTTTGTATTTTCAATCTCCTCTGACAGAATCGTTTTAACAGATTAGAGGGGGAAATAAAAACACCATAAAAGTTCACAGAACAAGATGCTATTAGACAACAAAATCTGATCTCATTGGTGAAACGAAGTCCACCCAGTTTGTCCAGAAAATCAAATCTGATGGAAAAAGTCAATCTTTCCATCATTTCTAACCAACCTTTCCTCCATCTTCAGCCATTTTCTATCACTCTCTACAAACATCAACTTCTTGAAATTGATTTGCACGAAAAGACGTAATGAATAACTTGCACTTTTTGAAGCAAGTGTGTCTAAAACTTCGGCCTCCTGCTAAGAGATTTTTTTTCTTTCTTTTTTTTGCAACCTGATACTAATCACTCCTCTTAACCTCTCATTTCTCTTGCATCATCTCTGCCACCTTGCACGCTCCCAGCCTTGGTGTTTGCATTTGTGTTTCTAACCCTTCGAGGGGTTTCCAGCTGGGGTCACAAGACTTTGGTTAACTCCCTTTTGCCTCTCGGTGGCGTCCCCAGCTCCTCTCTTAAATACACGTGCTCACAACAGAAAAACGAACAAAGCAGTTGAGAGGGAGTGAGTGTGAAACCAGAGCCAGTGATAACAATCTGCAGCTCAACCTCTGACCTGTCATCAGGTCACCGCTGGACCCTGTTTGCAGCTCCCGCTCCTCGCGCTCACGTTACGGTCCGTCTTTTCCACAGCCTGCCTCTTTATTCAGACAAGTTAGAGGAGGTGATGGGGACGGCGCACAGCAGGGGGTCTGCCACTTTCTCTGTGTTCCAGAATAAATGTATATATAAACATATATATCTTTTTTTTTGTTAGTTAGTTATTGTTGTTCAAATTTAATATATAGTTAAATATATATATAATGTAGTAAAAGATGATAAAGTATGAAAAGTATCAGTTTTGGAGTAAAACCCTTCCATTCACCCCTTCATTACTCCGTTCTCCTTTCAATCACGAACGTATTACAATTTATAATTAGTCTCTCTCTTCCTTTATCCATCCATTTATCATTTATTCCTTTGTCTCTCTTCCCTTGTCCATTTTTTTCCTTTAAAGTCTAGCTTGGGCTGTTGCGATAACTTTTACTGGACAATAAATTGTCCCAGAAGTCATTGCGATAAACGACAACATTGTTGCTTATAAGGGTTAGATAAGACCAAAACACCAGATTGAAGATTCTGATCATCCAGTTTTTGGTAGAAAGAGAAAAACCATAAATCATGCAAATGAAAATTATTGAACGCATTTTAATTTATAATGCGATTAATTAATTTATTGTTTATTGTGATAAGGGCTACGTTTAGCCACTATAAATTGTCTAAATTCTGTACATAAAGAAATGATGTGCGAGGTTTGAGTGCCTTTCTTCTTTAGTCTGGAATTTCAAAATACATTTGAAACCTAAATAAGTTAATTAAAATGTAAATTCTCTGGTAGAAATTCAAAATAATTATATGAGTTTTTCACAGAATATTATGATTATCATAAATATAAACATTTTAAACACGCTACAGTTACTCAGATTCAGCAAGAAAGAACATTTTTCTAAAGATTTTGACACATTTTTTCCCCCCTTCCTTTTGTTAAAATCAGATGGGAACTGGCAGCCATGACGACCAACAGCAACATCAGCAGACCCATCTTCTCCTCGCATGGTTGATGCAGCTGCAGACGAAACAGAACCAGGACTCTGTTTCAGAAAAGCTGAACTTTTTTTAATTTTTAAATCATCCTGGTCAACTGAACTCCGAGGACTGCTTTGGATTTATCTTCCACATTCTTCAAATGAAAACTCATCACTGACCAAACTGTCCTGGCATAAGACTTCAGCAGACAGAAGGGCCTTGCCCTGCCTAAGGATGTATTTTAATCCTCGACACTCGTTGTTGTGGGCGATGACGCTTGTTCAGATTTTCCTCTTCTTTCTAGCCTCTCTAGGAACCCAATCAGCCTATGATAATCATAGACATGCAACTTCTAATCTTAAGCACAGGAATCGACAAGAATTTCAGCCAAAGGCTCTGGAGCGTGAGCGACCACTGAAGATGTCAAGAAACAAACCTTCAGCTGCAGATCTGAAGAGACTGGTTCACATCCAGTAAAGGACAGAAAGTATTCAGGACTGCAATCCAAGAGTGTTTTGTTTGCAGAAAGTCTAAGTGGTTTACTAGTTTCACCACGACATGAAAGCCTCCCTGCTGCTCCGAAATGGCTCCCAAATGATTTACAAGACAGCTAGAGAAAGCTGTAAAATAATCAAGGGCATCTACCTCCCTCTAAAGTATTTGTCATTGGGTCTTTGACACCTCCTGCACATTTGACACCTGCTAGTCTCCAGAAAAAAAAAAAGAAAGAAATGTTGCAAAGAAGTGTGACCAACCTGCTGCGTAACTCCTCTGACTTCAGAGGATTTCAATATCAAATGCAGAAAAAGATCATTTATCTCACAGATACACATTCTGTGTGTGATTTGGAGAGATTATCTCATGAATCCATTTTGTTTGTAGACAATCCTTCAACTTTCAAACCGGTCCATTTATCAAGCAGATCAAAATCAACGGAAATGTTTGTGTGCGCAGCGTGAAGAAAGCATTTTGTTCATTTAAAAAAAAAAAAAAAAAAAAGGCTGTGGCAACAAAGTCTAATTTATTTCAGATTTTGTTGACGCGTCCCAAAAGTAAGACCAAAACAAACTGTGTAACATCGTCTCTCATCGCTTCCCTGCCTCGCTGCGGCCCGTTTGTTCCTGCTGATTGTTGTTTCTCCAGCGTGACGTTTTTAGCCCTCAGCAGCGAGTAAGGGGGACAGGGCAGGGCAGGGCGCGGTCTAAACATCATACTGATAAATTTCGTTTTAGCTTTTGAGCTTCGTGATCAGCAGATCCAGGAAGTCGCATCTTCCCTTCAAATCTGAAAATGATGAATCGTTCTGGTCAGAATCTGGAGGAGTTATTCTCTTTTTCTCATGTTTTCAAATCAGATTTCAACTTAATCTAAAACCTGAAGTTGTCGTTCCAGTCCACTCTGCGTCCTCTGCCCTTCCTTTGGGACCAAGTCTATCTTGCCTTTCAGTATTGACATCAGTTTCCTCCTGCAGTGGCAGCTACATCTCTTGGTGCCCTAAAAAAACAACAAGTGTGTTTTTTACTGCAGCAGATTAATCTCTCACTGAATCATTTTATTAGATCCTTTGTTAAATTTGAGTGCATTTAGTCAGCAGGAATAAAAAAACAAACAACAAAAAACGTCATGTTTTAAGAAATAATTGTTTTTAACAAAATCACTAGTGGCATAATTATTGGAACCCAAAAATAACATCAGAAAACACTTGATATTTTTTAGGTTAATCTGGTTTTCTAAGACTTTCTAAATGGTAATCCTTAACTTTTTGTTCAGCTTGTTTCCTTTAGCCTCTGGCCTCCTGGCTGGGCGAGGCTCAGATTCTCGTACCAATATGCACAGATATAAAAATCTAAAAGAGTTTATTTGTGTTTCCAGAAAAAGATTATTTTCCATCCTACCATCACAAACATGAACAGGGGCTTTGAAAAAGCAAGCTTATCTGCAATAAAAGCTCCATTTATGTTTGGCATTAAGAGATTAATTTATGTTGAAAATCACCTTTTGTTCATTGTGAATTTATGTGTTTCCTCCAAACACATCAGAACTCATCATGGCATCAGATGAGTTCTGATGCCATGAACTCTGATGAGATTTACATAAAAACAATCTTGTGGACTCTACCAGGAAGTAAAATCTGTGAATAATGATTCAAAATAAGTGGGGAAATTATTTACAAGACACAAAATCAACCTCTTTCACTGACCTTATAGAAAAGTGATGTGAAAAAGAGGACTCATCTGCTCTGACTATATATAAACATTATAATAGAAGACAAAATAAATGTTGATAAAAATAAACTGACCACAGGGTTGCCAATATGTGTGCCACTTGTAATTTAGTTAACAATTCAGTTTCAGATTAAGCTCCTGTGATGAAGGATTTATTTATATTAAAATTTAGCTCCCAGTGTCATTTGACGGATGCAGGGAAACTTTTCAAGGCTCTGAATCCCGAACATCAGGATTTAACACCATTTTAAATGTTTACACAACAGAAGCAGAGTAAAGCAGTCTGTAACTGCAGCTTAGTCACCAGGTTTCTGCACTATCGCCAAATGTGGCACGTCTGGCCTTACAGAGATGAGAAACTGCTCTTTTGCCAAGGTAGACTGGAGAGTTTTTAATGTTAACCAACACAAACCAGTTCAGACTTTTCTTTACAGACCAGCAGTGCCAATGCGACCCAGCAAGTCCGACACTCTTTGAACTACACACACGTACACTTAACAGATTTCCTTAGAGGATAAGACAAAGGATAATGCAGTGAATTCACATTTAAGCCTTTTTTTTTTCACATACTGAAAAATAACAAAACGCAAAACAGAGATTTAATTTTTGTCTAAATATAGTGTGAAAGTAATTTAAATTTGAGCGTTTGCTGCTTTTGAAAATTCTGAATGATCATAATTGTCCTTTAAAAGAGAAGTAAATGCTAAATAATTACGGAGGCAAAATAAAATAAAAATATAAATCCCTCGTATAATGCTCAGAAACATGCTGGGGTTTCACTCGCAGTGCAGGAAATGCAGTTTCTAATTCTCCTCTCGTGGTTTTTGTTAAACCTGACAGCTCTTTGTTCAACGCTTCAACACGAGCTGGAAAAATGAACAAAGTATGAAGGGGTGTGTTTCGGTTCCTTTTACAATTATATAGGCTCTTTATTCTGTTTTTATTTTTCACAATGTTTTAAAAGGGGATTCCTTGTGTGGTGAGGGCTGGCAGGACTTCCTGTGCAATATGCTTTATATGTGTATAAATAATAAATTGAAAACACTTTAAGTATTTTGTTTTTGGTATTAATTTGTCAAATTGTGTGGGTTTTACCATGACAGACACACACAGACTCATACTTATGAGCAATCTAAGGAGACATGCATGAAGAGGAAGATGCAAACTCCATGCTGGGATTTGAACTCAGACAACATTGCTGCAAACCTCCATCATTTTGTCCAAGAGATGCTATGAAATGTACATGCAAGAGACCTCACAATGTGAACTATTTCAGTCACAGCTGTGGTAGACACTATATTCTGCTTAATCAGTACAACTTGACTAAATCACTCTCCTTCCCAAAAATTTTTAGAAAATAGGATTTAGACGCCAAAATGCGAACATTTCCCCTCAAGTAAAAATGTCTTTAGGACTAGTAATAAGAGGGAAATAAATGACACAAATTGTTGAACATGAAGCAGTTTAGAGCCATCATCTGCACCGTGCTCCTTGTGTTTTCTCCATCGTCTTGTCGTGACAGAACCCCAGCTGCTCAGACCTTAAAGAAAATGAAATGGCAATTTAACTGCAAATGTAGATGTTGCTAAATCTTGCGTGAATTTCATCTGTGGCGTTTTTGAATCTGCCGTTTAATTAGAAGCAGATCTGTTGGATCCACTGGGAAGACTTTTTGCTCTTCAGACCTTTTCCTTGCACAGCTTCTGCTCCCTGCTGGGACGCAGCGACGTCCAGCCCAGCCGGCCTGTCTGATGGCCCTCTCCGTCTACTGATGTGGGTGTTTGAGGTAGTCATGGTGACACAGCCCCTCCTCCCCCTAACTGCTCATTAATGATGGGCGAGCGGCTGCTTGGGTGGAGGCCTCACCGTGTCTAACCCTGAACCCTGAATCCAGCGGTGGCCTGGCAGTCTGATCCTGTCTGTCACCAGCCATGTGCTATAAAGCCGGCGTTATCTGCGGCGTTAAGTGCAAGCCGCAGACGGAGGGTCAGCTTAAAGTGAGGCAGCCGAGACACCGTGTCCCGCCTGGTCCCATCGCGCACAGGAAGCCGGGCCGCACTGGGTCCCCCTCGTCTGGCCCTGGAGCCCAAAAACGCAGGCGCTAATGTGGGGAGACACTCAGCCAAATTACTCTCGAATTTCCCCCCAGGACTGAAATGATCCCACTGGCACTTGAGAATCAGGCTGGGGATTTGTTCTGAGTGATTTGTTTTGTCTTGTCCACACATATCACTGTCCAGTCCCTTCACTCAAGTTCTAGTTCTCTGCGTTTGGCACCGAGGAGGGTCACTAAAACAAGAAGGCACCGAGGGAGAAGCCAGTTGTAGCAATTTAACCCAAAAAGTCAGCTAGAAACTGTTTGTACGAGTCAGAAAAGAAGCGTTCCCTGCAGATGTCGTTCTCACAAATATAACTCTTTGAGGATGAGCGACAGTTTTCATAAAAGGCCAAGTTTCTGCTGTGCTTTTTGTCATGTTGTGCGATATCCGTAATCTATTCATCTGCTAAAGGATCTGATTTAGAGCGAGCTGCTGGGCTGCTCAGCCTCAGTGCGTCATGATTACAGACCTGTAGCTTAATTCTCCTCCAGCAGGGGTTTAATTGGGTGACTAATACAAACACAAATGAAGTTTTTGGAAAACAAGCTCCCAAAGCTCACTGCCTCCGAAAAGAAAAAAACACCTTGATAAACGAAGAAGTGATGCAGTGAACAGTTGTTTTATGTAGGATTTGAACTATGATGACTCCGAAGTTTAAACGTAAAACTAGTCTGGTTGTTTTTGTCCCATTTCAGTTCAATTCAGAAATAATTTATTGATCCCAAAGGGAAATTAAATATTGTTGTGACTCATTTAATTAAAAAGTTGTTGCATGGATACTTGAAATCAAACAAAAACAAAAACAGATTTTAAAAAAACCATCCAAAGCAATCTTTTCCAACATAAAGTTTTTGTGCAACCCTTGGTGGCAACAACTGACAATCAGAAGAAGTTTTTTTTTTCTTTCTTACATCTCCACTGTTGAACTTTGACCCTCTTTTTTGCAGAGTTGTAGAAATGTATTAACAGTCAAGGGTCATCCTGCATAAGCAACCAGTTTAATGTCAGTCAGCAACATTTCAATCAGATTTAAACGTGGGCTTTAATTAGGCCACCCCTTAATTTTTATTAGGGTGTTTTTTTAGCTTTCAGTGATGGATTTGTTTTGGATCATTGTTGTGATCCAGAACCCTTAAGCTTCAGGTCTCAAACTGATGGACAAACATTCATTACACTTCAGGATTTTCTGCCAGAGAATTATTATTTTTTTTTTACTTTTAGTCTTCTAAAAACAACTAAAACACCCAGGTCTACTTCTTTAATATTTTTGAAACATTATCTTGTAATATAAACTAGTTTGCAGCATTTTTATTGCAAATTTTGCAATAAGATGCACAGTTTTGTTTGCGTTTGCGGTATGAAACCTTCAATTTACAGTCTTTTTTAAAAAAAATTTGCGTTACAAAATGTGCAGACCTTATTTTAAAGAAGTCAACTTTTAAAAGAACTATTTTTAACCAACACACAATGATTCCTCATTTATATTATTTTGAGAGTAAATATACAATCTGACCTCTGACTGTGTTGGAAGTATATTTAACTTTTTCCAGACTGAATTAGTTTCTGAAATCTTTGAGCGTTTTTCTCTTTCAGAACCCGTTTCAAGACTCTCAAACTGTAGTTGTTCCATTAACTCGGTTTTGCGACATTAACCAGTTTTAATTTGGAGTTACTGGAAAAAGGTGTGACACCCAGTACTACCAACCAGTGGTAAGCATCAGCTTCTTTCCCCACCGCATGATATGACCATGATAAAGACACACATCAGCTGACGGGTTGATAATGAAGACCTGCCAATGCAATTATTTGTTAATGTGACATGTATTACTGACACCAGTGTTTGGAGTAATTACAGCTAAGCGACGGGCTTTTAAAACAAGCACCGACAGACGGAAAAATAACGGATACGGCAAAAGAAACACTAATACAACAAGATGTGCACAATAAAACAAATCTAAATGTTTTAGATTTAGAGTTGTTATCACAGTTGCTCACAATCTGCGCTTCCAAAGACCCGAGTCTCTTCATCCCATTATTCCTTTGTGTAGTTGGAAAAAAAAAGACATTTAAAAAAAAAAAACCCAACAATTTCAGGAGTATACTGGTTTCTGCTCTCTAATAACATTATGTTGAGACTCATCCCAATGCAGACTAGACATTTTTACTCATTCACATGTCTAATCATGCTTTCCATGTTTAAAATTAATTAATTTTAATTAAAAACCTGTCTCTGAAGTTCTTCTTGTTGCTGGGTTAAGATACAGCAGACATTCAGAGACTTGGTGCTTCAATCATTAACGATTACAAATATACTCCTGAAACTGCTGTCTTTTTTTAAAATGTCTTTTTTTTCCCCCCAACCTTTTTGTATTTTTTCTTTATTTTGTGCCAACAGAAGATCCCCACAGCTTCCTGCAGGAAAACATCTCTCTCCAGTCCCCGTTTTGCTCCCGGATGAATGCAGCTCTTGTTTTCCAGCAGCAAACAAGATGCTGTAAAGCTGAGAAAGCCTGACCTTTTCTGTCCCATGCTGTACGGTCAGAAGCATTAATAAATCATGTTGGCTGTAAAGAGTTGCAGCAGCTTACATCAGGGGTGATTCTTGTAAGAATTGAGGCCCTGAGTGCGCTCCAACACACAATAATAATAACTTTTTATCACGTAACCTTAACTATCTAAAAGTCATGATTACATTAACTTAGAAAATGGCAAAATTATTAAACGACTGGAACTATAAAATGTTATTCGGCTTCATTTGTCGGCAGCTTAATTTTCAGTATTTACTTTGCACAACAAATTTATTTCCTCTAGAGCTGATATGCAACATAATTTACAGGGGGAAAAAAAAGTTTGTTGCAATGACTTTCTAAAATACTAATAACTTTAACTATTTATTTATTATGTTTGATTGCTCCTGTCACCCCCTGAAACTATCCCACCCTGGGCAGTGAGCCATGTTGACCAAATAAAAATCAGCCACTGCTTTGTGGATTCTTAACAATATAGTTTAACAACAATATAATGTATTATTTAACTCATTCTTGTCTCATTTAACACTAAGAATCTTAAAACGAAAATATTATAGAAGAGTTTTAGACGCCTTGCAAAATGCAGAAACCTTTACAGTCGATCATGTTGCAAGTTTATTTCTCTTTTTTTTTGTGCTATTTTAAGGAATCTTGTGAAGCATAGATGTCCTACTGCAGTTACAGAATGAACTGAGTAATTATTTTATATTTTCACAGTGCAGATTATCCATCTGGATGTCTTAAATGATTAGACTATACTTATTGCATTCAATGTTTTCTGAAAAATGTGACAAATTCAAACTGTTGTGTGTATTGGACCCTGCTGCAAGCTTCACATATAACCAATGAATCCCTAAAATCACAAATGTGCTTACATAAGCAAACTTACTGGTTATTTGAAGCAAAGTAAATCTCCTCAATTCAAAGTCTTAGTCAACAAAACAAGAGTGCAGACGCTAGACTCTTTAATTGCATCTCCTTCATCAAAAGTGTGTAAAATTGAGTCATTCATGCAGGTTCTGAGTGGGAAATCACTTCCAGCCCGAATTATCCAGGGTCTGGTTGAGTGTTTGGACCTAAATAAAGCTTAGAGGACAGAGAAAAGTCTTCATAGATTAACATTTAAAACTATCAGGGGCCGCTGATTGTTTGGAGATCTTAAGCATTTTAAAAATCAAACAATTTATTATTTATTTTTTTGTCTTCTTTCATAATGACACTTCACATCCCTGCTGAACCGACTCCCACGTCCAGTCCGGCGGGTTATTATTAGGAGTCGCTAAACTAAATATAACTGGCTTCGGTCGGCTGTCATCGCGTCACAACAAGTGAGATTATCCCGCGGAGTTTTCTCTGAGAGGTGTCGGGTTTGGTTTGAGGGGGGCTATAAAAGGAGGGGCGGCAGCAAGTGGCTGGCACTCATCACCCAGAGACCGCGGAGGCTTGAGATGCGAAGAGGCTCAAACAGCTGTCTGCCTTCATCCGCATGAAAAGTTAAGGCTTTCCTTTCCAAGGACGAGGAAACATCTTGGATGCGCTGCACTCTCAGGTCTTAATCGCCACAATGGCTCTTTGGTGCGACGCCTGCAAAAGTCCCGTCAGCTCTCCGTGCACATCCCACCATCCGCCCGGAGACCAGCGCCGCTCCGCCTGCAGGAGGTTCAGGTCAGTTCTTCTTCTCTGATCGGTGCTCAAACGGGGGTGCGTGTGCCTCTGGTGGTACAGGTTACATTACAGGTTAATTGAATGTTGTGGTAGTTGATTCTTTCTTAGCTTACTGGAACTGAATCATTTAACCAAACGGTGGCTTTTATCACATATTTTTGTGTTACAATCACAAATATAGTTATATTTCAACTTCATCCCCACAGTATGTTGTATTGCTGGTTCAGTTCTCTTCTTCCACCCGTTTGCTGCATCTCCCTGCACGTTTTGTGGCAATATGAGCAGGGTTTCTTCTGTTTTTCTTCCAACAGCGGCTTTCTTCTTGCCACTCCTACAAAAAGATTTATGAAGCAAACAAGTAGTAGTTGTCAACAGATTTTTTTCCACCTGAGCTGTGGGTCTCTGTTGCACCTCCAGAGTTACCATGGGCCTTCTCTGATTAATGTGTTTACCTGTCAGTCGGTCTTTTAACCTAACAGTGCTCCAAGTGTCAACTGTGTTAAATTGTGTTTTATTTAGTAGTATCAAAGAAAAGGGGATTGATTATATGCAGGCCACACTTTTCAATTTTGTTTTTTTTTAAAAACGCTTTTGAAAACTACATAATACATTTTATGCTAAATTATTAATAAATTCATTTTGCTGTTTCTTCGTACCAAATCTCAATAAAGAACAATTAAAGTAGTCACTTAATCAAAACTGACAGTTTTTATTGAGTGGTTTGTAAAAACCCAACTTCAATCCAATTACTTCTTGTCGTCTAGCAACTGAGTAATTATTCTCTCTTTTTTTTGACCGATGTCTTGCAATTCTGTGACTTTTCCTCATATTGAAAATTGTCTCTTTATAATCAGATGCCGTCCTGTTTGTGAGCCAGGTGCATTTAATTCTTATTTTGGTTTGAAGGGCTTCTGCACAGTCTGAGCTGGTTTCTGGTAAATGAAAGAGAAAAAAAAAAAAAGAAGTGAAATAATTGGAGTAACTTAAATTTCCATTTGCACACCTTCCCAGTTTTCCTGTATGTTTGCTGGTTGGGATTAATGCATTTTATTGTTATGACATTTTATAGGCTGTTGAGACACAAGGTGGAGAAAAATGTGCTTCAGCCTCGGTGATGCTCTCAAAACTCATCCAATAATTTATCCCCCCCCTTTTTTTAATTCCTGAGCCCTATTTATAAACACGTCTTGACTGAATTTAATATTAATATCTGATCATGCTTGGATACAAAGTGATCTCACTCTCCTTTTGTGGCACTTTCTGTGTGGTGTGACGTGGGGTGCTCCCGCTCCAAGGGCGCCCACTTTATAAGGCAATGAAGGGAGAATGAGGAGCCCGGCCGCCCCTCCTTTCCTGTGTGCGTGACGCCCACGCCCGGAGCCCCGGCAGCTATAAAAACCCAAGGCTCTGTGAGGATGGACCCAGACAGACTCTGATCATGCAGACTAAGTGCACGAAGAGCCCTCATCGCTCTACTCAGCCTCTCCTGTCAGCCGTTTCCATAGGAACTCTTCATATTCAAAGTGGGCTTTAGCTCAGACGAGGCCAAATCTGTGTTTTGTTTTGAAGTGAACAGAATGAAACCAGATTAGCTTTTTTGAGAATTTTGTAGAGTTTTGGGTCACAGCTCTCACACCAGCAATCATGGTCTCCCACAGGTCCACCAAAGGAGCCTCCAAAGCCCGGAGAGACCACATCAACCATGAAATCAGGAATATGCGCTCTCTGCTCCCCATCAGCCAGGAGGACCAGGAGCGCCTGTCGTACCTTCACTCCATGGCCGCCATCTGCACCTACATCCGCAAATCTGTCCTCTTCCAGGGTGAGTTCTGCAAACTTATCGTAAGTTAAATTTACTCTTTACTTGAGTAACTGGGGGGCAGTGGGGAATTGCTTTTATGAGTATTTCTACTACGCTGTACTTTTTGCTTTTTCTCGAGTGAGTATATTGAGTGTTGATACTCTATGTGAATGAGTAACTTCACTGAATGAAAAACAAGCTTGTTTTAACAACAACAACAAAAGTCACCAGACACACAACTGCAGTTTTTGATCAAGTTTAATAACTTCTTAATGAAAAATTAATTTGTAAAAAGATTTATTTTGCTGGATGTTATTTTGTAATTCTGTTATTTTATATTTATTATTTTTCATTTATTTTGGCCTGACCAAAAAATTCCACATGTCTAACATTTTGGTCCATCTGATGATGTAATTTTTAAAATATTAAATTATTGATTTATTTATTTATTTTTAAATCAGTTTCTCAATACTTTAGCAACCAAATAAGTTTTCACTTTTTACTTTTACTTGATTCAAAATGATGTAGTGCTACTCTTACTGCATATTTTTTTCAACACCGAATTTAGATGCATTCTGCATTACAGAGAGGATTATGAAGCTCAGCTTAAAAGTGTCATGTGAACAACATCAAGAACATGGCAGCTGTGACAATCTGCAGAGACAGAGGCGGTGAAACAAAGGCTGAACTCGTCCTTTCATCCTGCAGGGCTCCCGGCTGGGGAACGGTCCCGGAGCGCTCTGCAGTACGAGGCCTTCCTGGACGCTCTGCACGGATTCATCCTCGTCACCACGGCTCAAGGCAGACTGGTTTACGTGTCGGAAAATGTGGCTGAATACCTCGGTCTGTCCATGGTGAGCGTTGAAGCCTCACGTTTAGTCGTTTTGCTTCTTAATAGACTTTGATCTGTTAATGTAACCCTGTGTTGCTTTTCCAGGTAGATGTTCTACAAGGAGACACAATCTATGACTTAGTGGAACGATCTGATGTGGATGTTATTCGCTCCAACCTCGACACGGAAAGCAACTTATTTTCAGGTAACAATAAATTCCTTTATTTATAGTTTTAAGCTTAAAAGTAAACCAAATTCTTCAGCAATCAGACTGTACTGTCCACATTTATTAGGAACCCTGATGAAGACGAATACAGTATTGTATTGCAGCAATTCTAAAAGAAGGATCACACGTTTATTTTACACAAATAAAATATGCAATTAAAAGAAAAAAATATTTTAAACCAACTCAGCAGTTGGGAAATAATAGGTGTTGTTAAATAATCTGCAGTCAGTTTAAAGTAATCTGGATTTGGCTGCACATTTTGAAATAAAGCTGGTTTTAGATACTCCAGATGCACAACAGAAATGATAAAAATCTTACCAGAGAAGTGCTTTCTATGATTGTATGTGGAAAAATATTCCATTTAGAAGTAAAAGACGTGTAGCTGTAGAGCCAGAAGACCCAAAAATGACCAATTTCAGTTTATAACTTCACCAGATTTTCTTATTTGACAAGATTTCAAATAAAACTCCAATAAGTTTCCCAGGGAATTTGGAAGAGAGACAGGCACACAGCATCCCACCTGGAGTGTTTTTCTGCTTAATCTCAAGTCCCCTCTGATGGAAACAAAGTTCCAGATTAAATCTCAGTACAGAGATTTGTTGAGCAGAAAATGCTTTTTTTTCTGCCTGGCATGTAGGTAGTGTCTAATGGTTGTTATGGAGACCTGAAGATTGCACTCTGTGCTGCAGTGAGCATTGGAGATTTTCTTCACCTTTCCTGCAACCCCAAAAAGATAAATGCCAGTTCTGGTTCTGCCTTGTGGCTAATATGGGCCTCTGTTTAATGTCTTATTTATAAGCAACAGAAATTCATAGATTATTAATTGGAAGTTCCCAGAAACTCCGGTCAACCTAAAGAAGTAAAGTGTGGGTGTTTTTGTTGTGGTTGTAAAGTTTCAGCATCCATGAAGACTAAATTTCCATTTTGCTTTATCTTTCTCAGAGAGGAGCTTCGTGTGTTGCATGCTGGCCTCCAAGGCCTTTAAGCTCCAGTTTGGAAGCTGCTGCTCCATGCTGGTCAGAGGAAACTTCCAGTTTTTCCCTCAGCCCTCGTCTGCAGCCGCCCCCACCATCCAGCCTTTGTTTGTGGCCCTTTGCACCCCCACGGTGAATCGCCTGACCGGCGCCGACTCTCACTTCTGCCACAGCTTCAGCAGCACTCACAGGCTGGACATGGGCTTCACTCAGCTCTCAGACAGGTGAACGCAAACCCCACAGCTTAGGCTATGTTCACACAGGAAGTCTTTATGCGTTATTCTGATTGTTTTGCTGAAATATAATTTTTTCTCACATGGTCAGGGAGCTAAGTAAACCCGACCACAGTCAGATTATACATATGGTTTTCGTCTCCTAATGTTGAAGTCACGCAGCATTGCATTGTTTACAGAGGTATACATGGAGTTGTTTATGAATCGATTTTTATAGATCCATAAACATAAATAACTGCAGTGAAAAAGCCATTTGTAGGTCATTTTTGGGGAAAACAGTGGATTTATATCACATTTTCCTGTTGCGTTTTCATATCCTTAGGCCAGGATCGCTGTCTGTGGTTTCTGATTGTTATTTATTTTTATTTTCTTAGTGTTTTATACTATTTGGGGTATTCAAGGGAGGAAATGATCAACCGATCATGGTACAGCCTCTTGCATCCTGAAGATCTGCCACTGGCTGCAACTTCTCATAAAAGTTTAAGTAAGTATTTTTTTATATTTTTAAAGCTAGCAGCCAGGTTTTTATTGGTGAATAACTTGTTTCTATCCTTTATAATAAGCATAATTGCCTTTTTTCTCCAGTGCAGGCAGAAGAGGGCTTCCAGGTGGAGATGATCCTGAGGCTCCAGAGCACAGATCTGTCATGGACCTGGATCTATATCAGAGCTAACAAGGACCCAGAGTGCCAGAGCATCAGCTGCACTAACTACATCATCAGGTGTGATGAGGCTCTCAGGCAACCCCGACCTGACAGCGTTTCACTTTTAAAAGTCTCTTAACACATCTTTTTTAATCTCACAGCGAAACCGAGGCCAAATTTCTGCAGAAGAAAATCAGCAGCGCCGCCTTCAAGCCGCCGTCTGTGCCAAATTACCTCTACTTTGCTCCGGAGGTGCCTCAGAGTCGGAGCATCAGCGCTAAATGTTTTAAAAGGCGGAGGATGTGTGGCAGCCAGAGTGAGGAGCTTGGAACCAGAACAAGAAGGGAATCTGAGGAAGACATTTACTGTGCGTTTTGCCCGTCCTCCCAGGGTAACGGCTCTCCTGTTTCCCTGGGTGAGAGCCCCGCCCTGTTCACCCCTCCCTACAGCCCGGCGTCATCCAGCTCCACTCTGCAGCCGGAGGAGCTGAACTCTGACCTCCTGATGGATGTTCATGCATGTGAAGATCAGCTGCCAACCTCTCCTGACGCCTCTCCCTCTTACTACTCCTACCAGGACACGAGACTCGCCTGTCGCCATTCACCTGCTGACTCTTTACTCACAGCCGCTGACCAAGTCTTTGAACACAGAGACTTTGACCTGTTCACCGGCAGCTCCCCGCACTCCTCCTCATCCTCATCTTCATCTCCAAACTATGATTTCCAGGCTTGTCCGGCCGACGCTCGATTGGTTCCAGACTGTTTCTTTGTGTCAGAAAGATGCGAGAGCCAAGGGGAGAGCGCGTCCCTGCATCCGGATGACTTCAACCTTCTGGACGATCCACAAGGGGGCAGTCTGGTTCAGCTTCATCAGGTGCCCCAACAAGAACTTCTCATGCATTCCAGCATTCTGACTCCCACCCAGTCTCCGGTAGAGGCAGAGCCGAACCTCTATGACGAGAGGGAGCAGGCGGCCATCAGCATCCTGGCCCAGCAGATCTCCTCTCTTGCCAGCAGCTTCAACCTACACCGCAGCCTGAATCCTCTACAAAACACGGCGCTGGCAGCCAACGCTGACTGGCTCCAAGGCTCCCCTCTTCCTTCAGCCCCTCTCCCAAAGCAGGAGCAGGTCTATGATGACTGCACGCTGGACAGCATCCTCAAAGACCTGAACGTGGTCTCGAGGAAAAGTAGTCCGTCCAGTCCTGACGTTGTTTCCTGCAGCTACCAGCAGGGCCTCGTTTCAGGGGAGCCGGTCAGCACAGGCAGCTTCACCTTATATCCCTTCAATGTGCAGCTGGGAAACCAAGGCAGAAACACTGGGTTGCATCAACTCAACCACTACATGCAGAGGAGCCTCCAGCAAGGTAAACTTTCCTAAAGCATACAATATTGTTGCTGTGAAGAAAAATATTTACCCCCTTACAGATTTTCATTTTGTCAATTCAAATAGATTTTTCAAATTACCGTTTTGAGGTGACAATTTAAATTATGTATCCAAAACAACCTGACTGTACATGGAAATATTGCTGCCTCTTAAACCAAAAAAGAAATGACTGTGGAGAAATTTTTAATTTCTCTGTATTGAGAATTGGTAGCTGTGTTTCAATTACAAATGTGGGCAAAACTTTGTCAATATTCCACTAATGTCAAAAAAGAAAAAAAAAAAACACAATTGTGCAACTGCTGTGTTACCATTAAATAAGAAACACATTTAAAATCAAGCACGAATAAGTTTATTCCCACGATAAGTCATTAAAAAACTTTTTTTTTTAAATGCAAATAAATTGTTTCCACTGAACTCATTAAAGCATTCTAGAAATAATTTTGACTGACAACAATTCCTGGTTCGCCACTATTCCATGTTTTCTTCATTTTCGGCTCTTGTAAAGCCTTATAAAAAATTTCTGTAACATTTTCCACTCCAGGCCTGTATTATATTGTCAATTAAATTACTTCTTGATTGTATAGGTCCAGAAGTGAAACTGAACCAAAACAATGCTTTTTAACATAAAGTCTCTCTGATTTAGATTTTATCATAATAAACAAAATTATCATGTGATGTTTACCAATGTCTGATATTAAAAGTCAGATGATATGAAACATCTAGGTGCGACAAAAAAGCAAAAAAAATAGATCTGTAAGAGGGTAAATATCAGCTATGTATATACAGAACTAATTTCCACTCTCTGTACCGTTTGTCTCCCTGCAGATGGCCTTGCTGAGGAGAACTTGTACTAAAATAAGTCTGTGACTTACCGTGCTAACACCCGTATGACATATTGTCAGGGCAACCCTCCTACGACGGACTCAAAAAGAGAGAAAAATGGACGTCAGCGCTTAGATGCTGTTTGCTTTACCAAAATAAGCCGAGATAAATTGTCCTGTTCTGTCAGCTCTGTCGTAACTCCTCCAAGCACTGCTGCCGGGTGTGTTTTATGTTTTGCTGATGTCTTTTATTCTTAGAAAAAAGTAAAGGTACTTTAATAATACTTCTGACAGGAGTTACACACTGAAATCGAGGTATATTTTTCATTTAATACTAAGTGACCACAGTTTACTATTGAGCACTTTATCAAAGTCACCGACCGAAGAATTTCATAACAGAGGAGATAGAAACTGGTACCTTGATTTAACCAGGATAAGCTTTAACACATTAATCATCCCTTTTAGTGAAGAACCAGCTATTGCTACTTTCCAGGTGCCTTAAAACTGGTCATAACTATGTAGTTTGTTAGACCGATGTTTGTTTTTTTGATGCAAAAGTGACTTAATGTTTTCATGCTGTCAGGGATGCAGGTGAACCAGCAGCAGCAGGACAGATGTAATGATTGTAAATACAGCTTCTACCTCAGTGGAAAAGCTCGACACATTCCAAGTTTGTATTTATTCTGTTTTACCGTCTTCTATTTATCGACAGTTTAATGCTTATTCTGTGTATATTTCTTTTTTTCTCCCATGGTACTGGATCCCTGTACGTTTTTCTGTTCAGAGATGTAAATAAATCACATGGAAAACACATTGATCGTTTTTCTCTCTATTGTTTTCATGAAATTTAATCAATTATTCTTGTAAACATGATGAAATACAGCATTTAACTTCAACACAACAGTGCTAATCCAATAGGAATTTTAGCAAGAGTAAAACCAATATGTTATTCTCACAAAAAAAGCTTCAGTTGGTAGAGCTTTTGTGGTTAAGAAATCCCAACTTACACACAATTAACAAGAAAACAATAAAAGTGTTCACTGCGAGTTATGTAAAAATGTTCATCCTGCTTTAATCCTTCCTTTGGTCTCTGCTGATTCCTGTGGGAGCAGCACATGTTGCCTCTCCAGCTGCTAAAATCGACTTCTTTTGGGGGCAAAATGAATGTATGCAGACAACAACATCGGTAGCCTACAGGCTACTTGTTAAGCTTTAAGGTGATGTATTGATATAAGCTAGTCATTACCTGCATCCAACAGCTTTAACTCAACTCAGTAAGTCGGTTAGTTTGGGGGGGAAACTAAGAAAAGTTCTTTGCGTTCTTTGGCAGCTGGTTTGCCAGCAGCAAACCAGGTACTTTACACAGGTGTGATTCTAACACACCTGTGTAGCTCCGCTCAGCAGCAGCAGGTTTCCTTCACTGCCGCACAGGTGTAAACCCAGCGCGAGCGTCGTAGCGCTCATGTTGCGTTTAAAGGCGGCTCGGAAAAACAGGTTATGACATGTTAACAACGGATTAAACAGCTTTAACTGCTGATAAAAGTTACAGATGACACAGATATGGGAAGTGCAGAAGCCCCTACTGTATCAAATTGACAGAGGAATAACAGAGAGTTGGCCGTTCTAAGGTAAAAAACGAGCGTTCATGATTTTTTTTTTTAACCATCCTACGGCTTCCCGCGCTCCCCTTGCAATGGCACTGCGCCCCCTCTAGGGGGCGCGCCCCACACTTTGGGAACCTCTGGGTTATTCAAAGAACAATTTCAGCGTTAACTGATGACACAACTTCAATAATTTTCAGAAACAAGTATTGAGTGCACAAGCTTGAATTTATAGTGGATTTTCTCAACTCCATGCAGGCTCAAATATACACACACGATACACTCAGAATAATATTTGAATGAATGTCTCTTAGGAAGCTGCATCTCAACCAAACTATTTTTGCACTAGCAAGTTTCTGGTAATTGTGGCTGGACATTTTGACCGATGATTTTAGCAGACGTGACAGCAGTAAATGTTTATTTTGATTGGATAGGTCAGGGCCATGCAAAGGTTTAATGCTAATAATGAAGTGGCTAATATGAAGTTTGAATATTAATTCTTATACTCATTGACATTGCATAATGAGGCTATACTACTAGCAGCAAAACGGAAACACAAAATGATGCTACTGTCAACATGCATAATAGTTTGTACTTTATTCTTGGGTTACAAAACCACAACCTGATGCCTCCAAACGTTTTTGTTCACTGTCACAAAGTAGCTCCATCTTTGTTTTTTTCTGACCATAAATTAAGGAAATGAATGAGAGAATTAAGGAGACAATATTTAGATAACGGAATTATTTTTTTCTCGCTTTTCTTCTTCCATAATTATCCAGTCCCAGAAAAGTCAAATTCTACTCTTCTTTTAGACTGTGAGGAAACCCAGAATGCTTCCTCTGGATAGTCAGGATCAGATTGGTATTGCTCCTCTGCCTCGGATAGATTTTTACATCTTCTAGCTGGTCACATAAATTGTTCACAGACAGATCAATCCAAGGTTGACCACATCTGGAAAAAATTAATGCATGCATGGATGAATATTTAGATTAGTGACCCGACTGAACGCTGAGGCGAGTGATAGATTGCTGCAGGCTCCAATGAGATGCAGCACCACAGGAACACCTGGTTCATATGCATGAATGAAGAGCAAAAAGCCTCGTAGCATGAGACGTGCTGAAGGTCAAAGCACCCACCAGATGGCGCTATAGCTCCAACTGGCTCTAGGTCAGACACTATGTGACAATAACATAATTCAAACGAGGCTGAAATGAAGCACATTCTGTGTGTGTGTGTGTGTGTGTGTGTGTGTGTCCATTCATAGGAAGGAGTCCAGATGCCTATAGTTATCCATGGAGACCTAATTAGAAGTGATGTCTCTTGAAGGGTACAATGGCATATAAAGTTCCTAACAAGTTCCCACATCTGCTGTGCTTCGGTCTTCCTGCTTCTGTCAGCGTTACCTGCAACAATAATGATTTCCCACAGGCACAGTTTCACTGAGGTTGTGTCCACACCAAGTGAAAAAAAAAAAAAAAAGTCACCTTTTTTGCTGAACTGACCCTCAATTCAGCCTTCCTTAACAGAGTTAAGGCTGTCTTTAGATTACTGTAATTACACCGCATATCAGAAACCGCAGGCTGACATGGATTAATGGATCACTCAGTTACATATGAGGCCCTCTTATCTCGCTTATGTTAACGTGGGCTGATGTGAGATTGTGGTGACAATCCAGCACCTCACAAGAGAGGAGACGCATGAGAAAATGAAAAGCGTTTGGGTGCTGCTGTGATTCATATCTGGGATCTGAGAGTGGTGTTGAGGTTGCACAGCTGACAAAAGAGAAACAGAGGAAAAGCTGTCATCTGCCCTACTTCAGTAGCTCCTAAAACGCTTTCTGAGGTGGATGACTGGAGGGCGGATGCTGAGGGGAAAAGTGCATCAGCGCAACTCAGACTGAAAAGCTCACAAGTGAGATTCTTTCCAGGGTTTAAGCAACTTTTAGTAGACTAAATTTATGACTTTCTAGGATTGATTTGGAAAAAAGGATTGCAATATTTACATAAAAAATTAAAACAGAGTTTTTTATTCAGTAATTCAATTCACAATGCAAAAATGCAAAATCTTACCAAATATTTTTCCTTAGTTTCTAGTGCAAATATTGTTACACATTTAAAATAAGACAAAACTGACTTCCATATAAAATTTCAGCAAGATATAGGAGCTTGTTTTAAGTCAATAATTATTTTATATTGACAATAAAATACTGGTGCCATCAGCGGATTATTTCACTTATAACAAGACATTTCACACATGTTATAAGTGAAATAATCTGCCTATGGAAATAGGATTTTCCCATTAATATTAAAGAATTACTCCCAGGTCTTGCTGAAATGTTACTTACAGGTTAGTTTTGTCTTATTTCAAATGTTTTGTGATGTTTTCACTAAAACTAAGCCAAAAACAGTAAGATTTAATGTTTTTGCTGTTCAACCTGTGCTCCGGTAGCATTACACATGGTGACATGCTACATGTCTTTGTATCTGTGAATATCACTACGGCTTCCAGATAATCAAGAATCTTTATGTGCATTGTGCTGTGCAGTATACACACTCTTTACTTAGCCGGCACTCCTTTTGCATGAATAGCTGCATCAGATAAGCATAGCCGAGGTATAAAGGAAGCTCAGGTTTCTATAATATCAGCCCGGTGTCTTTCATCTTTCTCTTTGCAACAGTCCAGACACTCTCTGCAGGGTTTAGGCCAGGTGGCTAATCATGCACAGTGATAACACTGTCATTGAACAAGGTATGGATAGTTTTGGCAGTGTGAGAAGGTGCCAAGTGTTGCAGGTAAATTAAATCAGCATCTCTGATCCTTTTTCCCCACTGCTGGTTTCTAGTTCAGGAATGGCTTAACACAACGAATGTGACAGTCCTGAATACTTCTGTATGGGAAGACTTACGAAGCACTGTCTGTAGCTGCAGTCCAGGTCCGGTTAATGGTTTTTAGGCCCAGGGTTAGGGCCTAAAACTGAACTGACTAAATTTAAGGTTGTTTAGGACCCTGCAGGAACCCTGTTTTCTTCCTTTCTTCCCTCCACAAGCAGCACATTTTTCATATCTCGCCCTCACCAGCGACCTCCTTACAAATGATTACCTCATTTACTCGCAAAGAAGAAAAAAAAATGGAGTCTCCAAATTGAAACTGCTTGATTTCATACAACAGAGCCTCAGGTGGCGCCGCCACAGCTTCGTTTATTTAGCGCCTTTATGCTTTCATTGTTGCCGCAGCCTGGCATGAGGCCTCCTCTGAAAGCTTATCTTAGGGTGTGCATTTATTCTCAGATAGATGAATGCGTGGATGAAACCCATCCAGCTAAGGATGTGATTTGTCTCCTGTGCTCTGGGATTGTTTGGCAGATGGAAACTGCTTCACAGTCTGATAGCAGTCAAGGTCACAGGAAGGGTGACCCCGAGCAGCGTTTGCATGTTAACCCCAACCTTGCGTCTGATTCCTCGTGTTGTATGAGAGAATCCTCCCCAGTCAGTGAGCTGCTTTCTCCCAGTCTCTGCATGAAAACTGCTCTGCTTGTGTCACGTTTCCATGTGCACGGCATCGCTGTTGCTCCAGTTTTCAAGGGAGACACATCACCTTATGGTGGTGGTTCAGTCAGCACGCTCTGACACTGTAATTGGGTTAAACAAAAAGCCCCCAAAATAGACTGCAGCCTGCTCCTCCAGTTGCTTTGCCTGAAAGCACAGCTCTGATTCAGCACTGGATCCAAGACACAAGCCTCAACACATCCAGATGATATTCACGAGAGAAAGGCCAGCCATCCAGGGAGGAGAAAACAAATGGCAGCCTTTCAGAGCAGCCTTCTTGCATATGAATGTTTGATTTATTTTGATGCCGTTCTCTCGTTGGGAGTACTTAAGGCAAAGCACCTGTCCTCCCAGGAGATGTAAGCATCCCCACAGTGGAAAGACTTCATAAACATGTTATCTTTTGTTAGGAGAAATTATTGCGCACCGAGTCAAGAATGGATGCCAAGATGTTGTATTGTGCATTACAACAATCCCAAGCAGGGTTTCATGGGTTTACGCTTAACTTCTTTGTTGTGCAGAACCAACAGTCCTGGGTTTTAGCGAGAGAACATCTCCGAGTGTATTGTTTGTTTACTTCCACACACTTGCCCTCCAGCATTCAAAGAATTAGTGCTCATGCTTGTGTGTTGTTCTCTGCAGGATCCAGTTAGATTTCCCAGACTCTCGCTGATGTGGGTATTTAAAGGAAGTCCTGAAAATGGAGGCAGCTGCTGGTTGTTCTTTACGTATGCGCCACACATACATACCAAGCACGTATATGGGGCACGCATCATTAACATGTTTATCGCTCCGATTCTGCAAAACCCTGAGGGTCAACACAAGTAAACAAGAAGGAGTGTTTCTAATGCAGTGCTCAAGGGATTGGAAATGTATTCAGAAAGTTGATTAATTATGTGAGATGTAATTACGACCTTAAAATAGGTAAATTAATTCATCAATTATTGGAATAAAAGAAAAAAATGGTTTTCAAAAGGAAAGCAAGCGAGGCATACAATAAAATTAGCATCAATAAGTACTGTTAAAAAGTTTCGGAGCAGTAAACTTGTCAAAAATTTAACGTCATATCATAGGGTGTTTATTAAAATATCCAAATCTAATTTTCAGAGAGAATCAAAGATTCAAAACAATTCTTGAAGGGCATTAGGAGTCAACCCGACTGACTGGCAGAAATATAAAATTATGTTGTTGTTTCTATGGAAGCACTGAAGGATTTCTTTTAATAAAGAAACAGTTTAATAAAAAGGCTTTAGCTCCCCTGTCACTCATCACATGCCAAAAGGCTTTATTTATATCATGTTTGTCTTGAATTTTATATCAAATTTGAAAGATTCACGCCTTCTTTTGTTTCTTGATTCATCTTGTCAGACTTTTTTTGTACATCTTGCACCTCATAGTTACAGTTAGGTAAAGAAAACGTCACTGGCACGGTTCACGGTTGTCCCCCTGGTTACTGTACATGCTTCCCCCATATTAACATTTCTGAATAACATCAAACACAGCTGACAAAGTGCGGTGACAGTTAACGCAGCAGGAGATGAACTCTCTCTACTACAGAGACTTCTCCCTCTGTGAGACACTTCGGATCGAACACGAGAGAAACCTCGGTTAGGGCTGACGTCAAGACAAAGCTCTCGTGGCCTCACAGCGCCGCAAAATAAACCCGACTCGGCGGGGGTCACTGCGTGGGTGAAGCGAGACGCTGAGATGAAACCAAACAAAGACATGGAGCGTCCACGCTTTCCAGTTTTTTCACTCTCAACCTTTGAGGGAACATGAAAAACTTCTCTCAGCCACCGCTGAGCTCATCTTTCTGCCATTTTTTGAGTGTTTTTACGGAGAATGGCAAACCCATGCTGGGTATCGGTGCTTGACAAGCTAAGGAATCTTTTGTGAATATATACAAAGCTTTCTGTTGTACAGTACGATTCATTGATGCAAGATTATTTCATTCTCTTGCTGAAGCTATAAGTGTCCCTGCTTTCAATAACTTTGAAGAACATTGCCATGAAAACAGTGCAGTGCACAGGTTGTCAAAGGTAAAGCTAAAAGGAGAGCACCTCAGAGAATTATATCATAGATTACCCAGGGTGTTATGAGCAGGATAAGGTTTCATTAAACCAACTAATGTGGAACAGTGATGTGCTTCTGGGTGTGGGAATTACATATTTCTTCACATGATGATGAAATCTGAATAAAATCAGCAAAGAAAGTTAGAGAAAAAGTTGATTTGTTCCTCCTTTTGAGTAGCCAAGGCCAGCTCTTAATTTTTTTCAGCGCAGCTTTGAATAATCTCCATTAAAATGTGCATTAAAGAATCCAGCAACAACTGCTTGGTAAACGCTTCAAGAAGGGTGCAATGTGCTAAGAAGGTTTGACCAAACATTTGTTGAGGTAAATTTGCACATTTGAGCATCTGAATATGACAGAAAACCCACAATAAATTAAAAATAGTTCTAATTCTTGCTTTTAAAGTTATACGTTTTATAATCTCCAGGGTTTCCTCCAGTGCATTATAAGCCTGGCGGGCCACCAGGCTTCACTTGCCCCCCCTTCTAGGCTCAGTGTTTGTTTTAAATAGGGTTTTTATCCATAAATAGCAGTGACAATAAAGACAGATTAAGCTGAGGCATTGAACAGGGCATGAGGATATGCTCTAAATTTTTGTAACTTTTAAAAATTTTTAACACAAAAGCTTAGTGGGCTGCTGGTGCTGCACTGTCATTCTTACCACCAGCCTTACCAAGTTTTCTGGGGGAAACCCTGTAATCTCCCTGTGCTGGAAAAAGCCAAATTAAATGGACATTCATGCCTATGGTGACTACTTTAAGTCCAGACAGCGACTGTACGTCTGTTCCTCTGAATGGAGCAGACTCTTGGGTGACAACTGGCCGCTGATTTAATCTGTAATGTCCATCTTCTTGTCAGATTAATGTGCTGGCTCTGATCCTGATGACCTGTGGACTTATGGTAACCCAGCCAACAGGCTCGGGTTATGTACACCCCTCACTATGCCCCATACCTGCTGGAACTACTCAGCTTTCCGAGGGAAAAAAAATAATAATAATTCGATTGATAATGTCTGGGCTGGCGGCCAAATGGAAAATAAATGTCATAGAAAGTAAAAACGAACATAGATTTGCTACGGTGATCATATTTTATTGTCCAAACCCACAGCACACACATTCAAACGTACAGTTCTCTGTGTCTCCAACTCACACACGCCAAACGACTTTGTGCTCTCACAAATAAAAATCGATAATGATTTCCCACAGCTAATCAAACACAATCTCTTTGGATTTTGGACACGAAAGCAGTTGATTCAAATTGAACAAACCATTTTAAGCGTTAAAGCAGTCACTTTGCCTTCCCAGCAAGCTCAGCTTTATTCTGTATGTGAGCTCCTGGAGGGAAACTCGAACTGCTCAAGAAGTCAGAAAATCAGAGCCTTGAAAAAGGTCCTCCTGCGCTGTCCTGACTTTGTAACAGAGAGCTTGCCTCCCTGCTCTCTTTCATGTGATCTGATCTCTGGTTTGGGATGCTCCTCTGGGGAGTTAGCACGACAAGCGTTCAGGCTTTGACACGAGCGTGATTTCCAGTAAAGTCATCGGTGGATGTGAGATCTATGTGTGTTACCTGGGGGAGATGCCTCCCATCACATTTAATTTGCATTCATTCGATTTCCTCTCTGGCGGCGACTCACTAACGAGGCACTCGCAGAACAGGAGAGCGTGCCGAATACAGTTACGCTATTGTTTGGTCCTTCATTGCAATCATGTACACAGCTCCTCAGCAGAATCTTAATTAAGCAGAAGAAGTTGTGATTGGTCAGTTGCTCAGCCTCCTCTGACTTATAATCCAGATGTGGCTACACCCCTGACCTCATATGTTTAAGCCTCAATCAAAGGTGCTGTGGTATTCTGTTACCTCCTTGCAGTTCAGCACAAATTAGAGGTATTAAACAGCAATCAGAGTGCAAAACACATAAATCCACTTCAACTGCGGTAAATGATTGTCTGCCACCCAAAACTAATTTTTATTGTGTTGCAGTGCTTCTACAATTATCATGCAGATTATTAGACTGGCCCTGTCAAATGGTGTTATCATTATTTCTATGCAAATATTCACACTTCAAAACTAGAGGGCTTATTTTTACACAATAATACTTTCACTTGCAACTCTTGCCAGTCTGGAACACAAACTAAAGTGCATTTTAAACTTACTGGTACCCCTGAAAAAGCGTTAAAACAATTTCCTCTTTCACTGCAGTAGTATATCCGTCTGTCCGTCCATCCATCCATTCATTTCAGGGGCAGTAGCCTAAGAAGAGATGCTCAGACTTCCCTCTTTCTACTTTGTCCAGATCCTTCATGGGAATCCTAAGATGTTCTCAAGCCAGGCGAGAAACATCGTCCCTCCAGCGTGACCTTGGTGTTCCTCCGGGTTTCACCTTACCACTGGAGGTAGATACCAGCCCCAGTGCGACCCTGCAATGGTAAGAAGGGGTATGGATAAACTGAATTAAACTGAACGCCAACACACTCTTCAACATCAAAAACATCAGAATAAATTTAACTGCTGTTTATGTCAGATATACCAGGACAAATGTCACAGCCTGGCTCCCAAATTTCCCTTTGGATCGCCTCCATCTGTTTAGGCCTTTCATTCAGGACGCTTATTCAGGAAAAATAGGAAATTTCTTGCTTCTTACCACATGAAATAACAGTGTTATTGATAAAAATGTTCTTTCCCTCTAATCCTCCTATGTAAGAGAACATAAACCTCTCATAAGGTTGTTGGGGCTGTATACACAAAGCAAGTATGTTTAGAAAAAGCTCTTTAAAGTTTTGGTCACAACAACTTGCAGTCTCCCACCTCTGTTGTTTCTACCTGTCAAATTTTGGCAGCAGTAAACCCTTTGACGGAGATCAAACAAAATCCGATACAAAGACAAAATGACTGCAAATAAAAATGAATGTGTCTCCATCCCTCCAGCATCGTTCTTCACAACACTGCTTCTCTTCAGAGGGGAGAAATAGCTCTTTAATTAGATTCATTTTGAACAACAACACAAATGGAAAGATTTTTAAAACCCCTCAGAGGACACAAAACATTGGCATCTATGACGATCAGGTGATCAAAACAAATGAAATGTACGTTTTATTTAGTTATTATCAAATATGTTTTCAGAAGCTTACAGCTGTGATTTAAAAGCTTTAAGCAGGCTTTATGTTGTTGATCACATCTCTAGCATCATGTTCAGTAAACACACACATACACACACGCACACCCTTCTTTCACCTGCATATCTAATTTCAAATGGGGTGCAACCTTAATTTAGACTTCACATCATGAATCTAAACTGGCCTGGGCTCCCCTGTGGCGTGTGGCCTTTCAGTCACAGCGCCATTACTGGAAGAGTGTTGATGTGACTGACAGCTTTAGTGGGTGGTAAATATGTGTGTGTGTGTGTTGCTACCCAGAGAGCCGACAGCGCTCTGGGTTTTCTTCTCTCCTATCGATCAGAGGCAGTTAGACCATGTCTGTCCACGGGAAAGGTCACAGGCTCTTTCCACATTCCCAGAGTCCCTGTGGACTGTGAGGGGTAGCAGGCTACATGCACAAAAGCCTGGTCACAACAAGCTTAGTTTGTACTACAGTACTTTAGTTGCCACTTTAGGGCCTGAGAGGAAAGATTTTGAACAGTCTCACACAACTTCAACAACTTTTAAAAGTAGCTCCTCTGAGGAGCTAATGCATTTCCCTGAAAAAGTGTTTGTACTGCTTGAACTTTTCACCTTTTTGTTGTGTTTCAACCACAAACCTTAATTGATTTTATACAGCCTTTATATTGCAGACCGACACAAACTAGTTTGTGATGATCGTCACTATTTTGCCAAGCCTTATGCTGTTACGGTGACCTGGCTTACACACCTCTGCTGTCTACTGATTGATTCCACCTCTGCCACTGCCTATATCTACTCCTTTCCTGCATCAGTTGTCATCTTCTCTCACAGCCTTTGAACGATCATGTCTGACATCCTGATTGTACCAGAACTGTTTGTTTTTTCTCCTGACCATCACCTTTGCCTACTCTCTGAATGTTTCTTGGTGGGTTGAGTGTTCGAACTGCAGCGTCTTCTATTTCAGTTGTGTCCTTGGGCAAGATATTTCACTTGCCTTGCCAACTGGTGGTGGTCAGAGGACCCAGTGGCTTTGGTGCATGGCAGCCTCGCTTCTGTCAGACTGTCCCAGGGCAGCTGTGGCTACAATGTAGTAGTTAGTTTGTTGTTTTGAATGTTTAATACACATATGTAATAGAGTTCATATTATACTGAGTATATGTCAATTTTATTTCATTGAGCCATCTTTATTTGCTGTTTTATTCATTTTACCTGCGGGAATCGCCTTTCTGCACTCTGAATATAATGTTTTATGTGACTCCATTGGTAGTTTTCTGCTATGTAAAGGATTTCTTTGTGCAAGTCAAAATTTCAGTTTCAGTTTTATCTGAACAGCACTTCTTTAACCATGCTTGCTGCGCTCCTTCAGAGTTACCAATGACCTAATGGCCTCTTTCTCTCTCTCTTTGACCGCCCTGTTTGTTGAAATGGGCAGCCAAATCTTGGTAGCTCTGTAGTTGCATTACACACTTTTCATTTTTAGATGATGGATTAAGCAGAGGTCTGTGCAGTGTTAAAACCTTTGGATATTGATGTATAATCTAACTCTGCTTCAAACTTCTCATCTTTATCCCTGACATGTTGGCTCTGTTTCTTGGTCTCCATGATGCTGTTTGTTCATAATTGTTCTCTAACAAATGAAGCCAGAGAGACTCTATTTGGAAGTTGTTTGTGCTGACTTTTATCCTAAAGAGAACTAAAAAGAAATGCAAAACATCAACATATCAATTTTCTTCCACTTTCTTTCACATTCATCCAAATAGTTGAATACCATTTGAAGTTTGTGGTTGTAACAGAACAAAATGTGAAAAAGCTCAAGGGGTACGAAAACTTTTGGGAAGGACAGTGGGTTTCATTTTTACTCACACGCTTATCTAAAGCTGGCTGTCCCCTCCACTTAGCTGCAAGAATCAAGTATTAATTATAGTTAATCAAACGTTGCAGATTATGGTGGGTGAAAAAAAAATGGGTGAGTGCACACTGGGTGCATTTAAAATCCTGAGCAACCCCACTTTCTGCTGAGGTTGAAATTTTGAAGTATTAGTAAGTTATTAACATTCCCTAATAGGAAAATCCTGCTCCTGAAATGCAAACGAGGTGAGAGGGGTGACAATGAGAGCTCTGCTCAGCCGCTTATGGGATAATAATGATGTGCTCAGTGATGCAAAGGGTAGAACAGCCTTCGTGCCCTTAAAAATCAGCCTTACATGAAGTTGTAGAGAGTGCGTCCAGAGTTTGTTTAAAATTTCATTATGAAATCACATGTCATGGGTCATAAACATTTGAATTTTATTAGAAATCCACTGAGAGATCTGTGGCTTTACTGAGATGTTCCACTGATGGTGATCAATGTTGGTCCATAAGGAGTAAAGTCGTCTTTGTTTATTCTTTCCATTTATTCTCACTGGGATGATTCAAAAATTGGTGAAAGCATGCAGCGTCATGTGGGGGAAGCCACTTATTCACTCAGTAAATTGTTGTTTTAGTTGAATTTATCAAATAATTCATGCCAAAAAAAATTATACAAAGTGTGAAAGTCTAATTCAGTTTTTCACAGTTAGTGACAACGGGTCGAGACCACAACACAAGCGCTCTCAGCTTGCAGCTCACTTTCATTCATGCTCGATAAGATAAGAACTACCTCCCGTGCTTTCTGTTGTCAAACTAGAACAAACTGCTGCTGGAGAAGCTGATTGAAACAGCCAATAGCTGTGATTATGGACTGGCAGTTGTTGCTGCAATAATGGGAGTAATTGTGGTTGTGCGGTTGTTGTTGGATTTACTACAGTGGCACACCAGAGTGAGTGAACAGCAGCAACACAAAGGTAAGGTATCTGTGCAGGTAATTTAAAAATGTTAATTAGAGCTGCTGAAGGCACAATAGATGTAAAACATTGGTTCTATTTAAAGCAAAACTAGAAAATTTAATGACGCAGTAAAGCTACATATAGCATGTTGTATTCCCAAACAAATACAGCCATAGTGCATGTATTACCAAGATGCACTGTTGTAGATTTAACAAGAGGTCAAGCAGCTTCAGCTGTGCTGATGACCAGCAGACATACTCCATGTGAACATGGTGCTCGTTTAATAAAGTCGACAGAAACATTTCCACAGTGGAAATGTAACGGTACACTCTACAACATGGTATCACTGGTAGCATAGAACGGATATGGGTCATTATCTTATGTGTGCAAAGTCATGTGTTGAGGTTAGCATGACCATACTTTTTCACTTTTAAAACAAAATATTACATTTTAACTCTGTAATATATATATATATATATGTATCTAGAAAAACCCTATACATTTATTGACACACTCATAAAAATAGGTAAATGTGAAAAAATATATTTTTTAAGTATGCTTGACTGTTTCAATTTAAGTAGTGCTGAGCAACTCATAATTCACTACATCCTGTTTCCCTGACGAATAAATATGACATATTACAGAGACCAGCTTCTAATAGGCACTTTTAAAATGGGAGAAATAAGAGAATATGCCATCCAATAACTGTGGTACACATGACTTTTTCTGTAAAAAAAAAAAAAAAAAAAAGATTTCTTGATACTGGATTTTCTAATCTTCTCAGAATAAAGGCTGAATTTTCCCCAAATTGCGATTATTCCCCTGCTTAAAAATTTACTTTAGATGTTTGTTTTAAAATCTTTATCAGTGGGTACCAATAAAAAGTGTAGGGCATGAAGTGTAGCATATGTTACAGCAGTCCTGACACTCGGGACCTGTAACAGATCGTGGGGGCTCGTCCGGGATCAGCACGCCGCACATCCATGGGCTAAAAACCAAAATACTGTGGTGGCATTTTTAGGTGCACCACACATATAATCACACAAAATGTTGATAAACAATAAAGTAAAAAGGTACCAATTTGAGTCTTAGCATTTCCAAAGATTTAAACTTGTGTTTGCTTTTTAATGGATGCCATTTTCTTGATATGAATAGAGCAGGATAATTGTGGTAATTTGCTCTAAATAGATAAATATTTTACTGAGATTCTTTGTATATTTACTTTGACTTATGACAAATGTGAAAAAACTGTTGTTGCTTGAACCAAATTAGATTATTTCCATAAAACAACCACAACCCACAATTTCCTAAATCAGTTAGTAAAGCAGTTTCAGCTTTAGTGGACCAAATTAGTTGATCAATTTTCTCATTTTTAGAGAAATAAATTGCATTACTGGAAAAAACTGAACAAGGTGTTCGTAAAAAAAAAAAAAAAAAAACCCAAAAAAATCAAACGGGGAAGGGGAA
>NW_015114071.1:16749-21841 GCF_001443285.1 Poecilia latipinna | reverse complement strand
TTTCTAATTTTTAGAGAAATAAAATGCATAACTGGAAAAAAATAAAAAAGGTGTTTGTAAAAAAAAAAAAAAAAAACCCATACAAATCTAGACGTGCAAGGGGACACACTACAAGATTGGCGAGATGTGTGGTATTAACTAGCTGACATGCTCCACTCTGGACACTGCTGTGTTTTTGTAGCGTACCATTGTGCTCACTATGCATCAGCTGGTCACATTACAAAACCTACTGGAAATGTCATTAGAATCAGTGACCTTTTAAACAGCAAGCAGCACATTCAAACATTATTTTAAGGGCCTCAGATCTCATTTCCAGAGTATTCAATATGGGCATTTGCTGCAGACAAATGTTACACTGTTTTAACCTTCTTGTGTAGAATATGGAGGATTTAGGAGATTAAAAGCACTTTGCATTCATATTCAGTCATTACAACCACTCAATAACCCACAATGATCATGCTGATTTATGTCTTTCCACGTTTTTTTGTGAGCACTTCATGCTCTGAAAACCAAAGGTTGCTATTTCATTAACGATTTCTGCATTTCTAATTTCAAAGACGTGTGAGCCACTTCTTTTTTATCCTATAGTTATAGGATAGCTAAGTGAGTATGCAGCCTTCAGAGCTGCAAATTAGACATCCTAGAAACTTTAACTGTGGTAATTAAAAAAAAAGAAAGACAAGCAGTCTTGAATTTACCTCGTACCTTGGCGTTGCTCAGGTCTGTGTTGCTGCCAAGGAATTTGAGTGCCACAAACTCAGAACAATCCCAACCATGTGTGCATAAACAGTAGATGGAGCTATTTGGGAATCTTGGAAAAAACATTTGTTTGCATCCAATTGAACATCTGTATGAATCAGTTGGGTGCAAATCAACAGTTATTATACCTTCCTGTCAGGCAGTGAAGGATCAAAATTGTTTTGATTATCTGTTTGCTGTCAATAGATATAATTAAGGGGTTGCATAATTTGCAAGATCAAATTGAAATCTTCTAGTCCAAAAAAAATGTTCCTAATGTATGTGGATGGAGCTTAAGTGATTTTCAGAAATTACCATATAGATGTGTGGAGAAGTGTGCAGCGATGACACGCAGAAAAGCTTGTAATGCTCAGATCTCGTGCTATAACTTTGTGTTTTGCACTGAAGAGTCAGATTTTGAGCCCAAGTTATGCCCACATTCTAGTTTGAATAATTACGCTTTTGACGCATTTTAAGTCACCAATGCAGTAAAAATATATTAATCAAATTTCAAAGTGAAATTCAAATCTGTTGGATGAGTTTTTACAATCAGGTTTTGACATGGGTTGAAGTTGATGAGGTCATTCAAAGTTGGATTTAACTTGGACTCAGTTTATAACAAGTTTGTGTTACACAGTGAGAAGTCAAAGTTTGAAGTGTGATCACACCCGCATCCTTTGATGGATATGCTTATTGATCATCCATACCTCAAAAGAATACTTTAATCCACAAATAGACGACTTCTTGTTGCCAGTTTTCATACATCATACTGAACTCAGATAGCAAACATGGTGTAATTTTAAATACTTTTGAAGGTACCCTTAACATACAGAAATTTTTACAGCACATGATGTGTAAAATTTTGAGTTTTGGGGAATGGTCAATATTCCAGAAAGGCTTTATCAGTAAGATATTTTATTAAACTCAGATACTTACAAAGTATTATCAACAAACTGAAAATCAGGATAATGATTAAAGAAATCTCTAAAACTTTGTATTTAAGAAGTATGAAGACGTAGAGTAAGAAGTAGAGTTTGAGTTCAGCTCTGCATGTTAGCAAACAAGAAGAATTGGTTCTGATCAAGGAGAGCATTATGAGTCTAGCTAGACACTCTACCAGAAAAAAAAAAAATCTCTTAAGAAAATTGGCATAATAATTTTGTCAGTAGAGGCTGCTGAATGTTGCAGGGAAAGAGGAATCTTCATATTTTTCCCAGTGTATTTCTCTTCTCCCCATCTTTTGCCAGAACAGGCAAATATCTTAAGCGAATCTGAAGTGAAGAGACTGTTAACGGTTCCAGTGGAGTAAGCCCAGCTCTGTGATTAATTTGCATGGGATAAGCCAACATTCTCAGAGTCTTCACCCTCAGAGAAACCTCAGCCAGAATGACATTGAACTGTCTGTTCACTTCCTGCCTCACTACTGCCTCCGGGAATATTTCTATTTCAAAACATGAGCATTAATAAGACCCACTGAAAAAAAAAAAAAAAAAAAAAAACCTAAAGAATGACACTAATTGGTAGCTAATCAGGTCACATCTATACTTATAAGATGTGCAGGAATAAAAGCTGTTAGAGCATGACATATCTCCAGAGTCTCCAATTTGTTCATATTAAAATGTGGAAATATATACATTTTTTAAAAAAGATACTGACGAGCCCTAATCTTTTTACCACCAGCCGCACATTTTTAGGGTCTCTCTCTCTCTCTCTCTCTCTCTCTATTTTTTTAACAGAATAGCTTTGATCCAGACAGAAAAAAGAAAATCCAAACAAGTCCTTGGACATCCATCCTCTTATCCATCCATCAAGCCATGTGTAACTGCTTAAGTAAAAGGCAAGTGTAAAAAAGCTCAGGCGCAGCATGTCTGTATCTGGTGAGTCAGAAGGCCAGATGACACTTCAGTATCTATTTCCTGTAGTTTGAGCCAAATTGTTGGTGCAGTTTGTCTCCATGTCTAAAATGTTTACACAGGCACCAGAGATGAAGCTGATCCAATTGCCATCTGACGAAAGATTGATGCCACTCTTGAATTTAATATCGGACTTGGGCAACCAGTCCATCCAATGATCCAGTTGCCCTTGTCCTGTGTTGTTGCAGGACATAATTTATATTACTGCAGATTGAAATGGTAAATGTTCTAAATTGTAAATAAATCAATGTTTCATTTCAATAGATGTGTGATTAAATTAGCCAAATTAAGTGATAAACCTACAGGTGGAGCTTGTTGCAGAAGTCCAGTCTGCTGCCCAGCAGAGGTATATTGGTGGATAAAGAGAAAAAGAACATGAGGAGAGACAACAGGAATGTTAACCGAATGACATAAGTTGTTGTATTTTATTCTTTTTAGCTTTCAGTTTCTATCAGTCTTGGATCATGTCAGATTTGACAACTTTAGCAGGCTGTTAGACGACTTGGACACAAAGTAGGAAACACTGATGCTGCATTTGTCTTAGAAGTCGGAGCTCCAATGTCAGAGTGATATGATGGCCAAGCTGAGCACGTTCTTGTCGCAAGTTGGAAATCTAGTCAGATTTGCTAATAGTTGTGTTAATTCCTATTAGCAGTACAAACCAATAACAGCATGTTCTCCCTCACTTTGGATTTAAACACTAAAGGGAAATGTTTATAAAAAGGTTGTAGAGAACTCTGTTTCCAACTTGAAAAAAATACAACTTCTATTTGCCTATAGATTACACCATTACAATCTAGAAAAAGTATGCAATACTTAGGGTGTTAATTGCTAAAAGATAAAAAGTTGACTCATAAAATGTAAAAATTTCACAGTTTTAAGTTTTTGACAAACAAGTTCCTGCTTTATTGAGCAGTTTTTCATCATTTTTTCCCCCAACCTCTCATGTAATCACAAAGCAGTAGCTCTAGGAATGATGAGTTCCTGATGGAAAAGACCTGGAAAAGTATGTGTTGACAGCGGTCCTCTGGTCAGAAGGGGGCGCTGCGTGCTGTAAATCGTATGCTTTGGTGCAAATGAGTGGTAGATAGAGATCTGTAGTTAATAAGAGATAAGTTACCTGAGTGCCGCCGTGTATTTCTGTGCTTCGCCCCTGGAGGAAATACCTCCCCTGTGCTTTCCAAGACTTAAACAGTACATTTTTAACCCAGAGTCAGATCCAGAAGCATAAGAAGTGGAGCCTCCTGCCAAACCATGAAGGATGCAGCATGTTATCGGTAAGTCCACAAACGCTTGTTTTCAGCAGTAAAACCAGCTGACCAAACGTGCTCAGCTCCACTTGGGTTGCTAGGTGAAGGGCTGGGGTATTACCAGAAAATGGAATAAGTGTTTTCTTTTTCTTTTTTTTTAAGTACTTGGATGGACATGTAGCGGTTACTGGGAGTGAACTTTCTATTATTTCCCCCAGGGTGCTTAGCGGCATGCTTTTGTATCCCCTGTAATGCTGTGACTTTGATGGAAGTGTGTCCCTGCCTCTGCTATTAAAGCTTTGGTTTAAACCAGTACCATTCAATTCCGGTGCTGTGTGCACCAGCACATCCAGTAATGCAGATAATTACATTACCTCATTGGCATGCTATCAGCTGCTGCAGAAACCTGGTCCTATTTATTTAAATCAGGTGTGTTGGGACAGAGAAACAATAAAATATTCAGGAACATATGCTCTGAGGATCAGGGGTTGGGGAGCACTTGCTAATATGGTCAGAGCAGATTGGACAAATTACACTTGTTCATATCTGTTGTACTTTGTAGCCAAATTAATGTGCAAGTTTTGGATGATTTGTCAGTGAAAACAAGTGGATTTTATTAATTTAAAATCAGTTAAAGCCCATGTTAGAGATGTTTTTATTTGTACTTAATATTACAGCAGTTAAGCATTTTTTATATTTAATTGCTAAATTAAATTTGAGCTTTATGTGTTCTCTTAACTCTGTCCAATAGAGTAAAATTTCCTTAGAATCCCCTAACGCAATGCAGTTCTGCAGGTTGTGGGTAGCTTTATTTGTGCCTCATGATAAAACAGCTGTAAAGCAACCACCACTGTATGAGTCATTAGTTTGATTTCACAGTTCTCCTGGATCTAAGGGAGTTTTTCTGCAGTGCGCACTGTGTCTCCTTAGCAGCTTGGAGCTGCACAACTGACTGAGTTTGAGAGTTTGTATGTTGCATTTGAAAATGGTAAGCCTTCCTATGGCATAGCTTTAAGTTAACTTCTGCAGTCGATGATATAGGTTAAGCCTGAGATGAGAGAAACTCGGAAGAAAAATGTTGGAAAGTCTTGATTTAGCCAAAAGACAACGGTTTAGATCAGGGTTGTCAAACTCAAATTCACGGAGGGCCACTTCAGCATATTGGCCCCCTCAACGGGCCACATTGACGGT
>NW_015114071.1:0-10858 GCF_001443285.1 Poecilia latipinna | reverse complement strand
AATAACCACACAATTAGAACCTGGTAAATGTGTTTTTATAGTCTTTATCCTATTCTAGAAGCTAACTTTAGCCTATTAACTCTATCTTTGATTTTTTTTTAAATGTATTTTTTAAAGGTTTTACTTCTGCAGAATATTTGTCTGCTGAGTATTATGAACTATTTTCTTAAGTGGAACCACACTGAGCATCTTTCAACTTTAACTTCATGCTTTTGGGAGATGCATTGATCTTTTACTGAGCTGAGCTGGTTTTTTAGAGACTGAGACAGTAAGCCCTCCCTGAGGTAAAGTTGAGGGGAAAAAAAGACGCCTCACTCACTCTATATCTTCACGTGGTTGAACTAAATACTTAGTTTTGCTTACAGGTTCTCAATGTTTTTGTTTAATCCTCCAAGCTCAGCACAAGTTAGCAAAGATAACCACATGTCAAGAAATGTTAAATATATATTAAGTCCTAAGGTTTGTAGAAGGTAGTGCCTTCAGAAGTCACAGTTTTTAGTTTCTCTTATGTATTTATTTTAATTAAGATAATACAAGGTTTTCAAGTCTGAAAACTATTGTGTACATTTGTTTTCGGTACCTTAGAGTCAATATAACTGCAATGTTTTTACAGCATTTCTAACAATCATTTACATTTGACTAGCCTACGGCATTATATGGATATTTTTTGTTAAAGTTATCTTCTCATACATTTTTGCTGTGTCCCCTACATGACTTTGGCACTGTTGTGGCTTTGCTTTTGTTGTTCTTCCATAAAAAAGTGATAAGAACTTGTGAACAATGACGTTGATTTTCTGCGCTGTTTTACAATTGTAGACAATCTGTAGTTTTAGCAATGGCTACGGAGGCAGTGAACGAAGCCGCTCCGTCCACCTCGTTCGGACTGATCTGTCTTCCTTTGTGGTGGAGAATAGTTGTTTACAGCACAGGCAATTTCCGATAAGCGTCTTAGCGTTGAACTAGTGTATTGCACATCATGGACAAATGTTAGGAATTGGGTAAAATTTGAAACCCCAACAGGGTCCACGCCTCCAGGAACCAATCATTTGTCAATAGCTGAGAGCCCAGACCTTCCGTATGAAGCAAGGACAAGTGGCTGGTTTTACTAAGTTACATAATTTTGAAATAACTACATTTCTTCCCATTAATTTCCATTAATGGGAAGAAATTTAGTTAGATACATAGGCCTGAGGTAGGATGGCTGTCTGTCTCTTGTGCGTTAAGAGCAAGACGTATGTTTAGAGTGTGAATAAAAGAAGTGACACTCCTGATAATGTGAGTTTTCATTTTGACGCCAGCTTAAGGCATGATGAATGAAAATTGCACTATTATTAAAGCACAGCTCTGACTTTTTTTGTGTCCATATCTTTTATCTTCCTCCAGAATCTCCTCATCTGGCACAAACCTCCTGAGGGGTTTCTCTCCACTGCAAACATGATTCTTAACTTAGCATCACTGGATGCCCAGAATTACTTTCACCCGGGCAGCTCTCAGCTGCACGATCTGAAAGGAAACCGGGACTTTTTAAGATCAGTCAGTGGCTTTTCGCAGCATGGCACTTCTCCTTCACTAAATTTGGCAACAGTAGATAAAGAGATAATGATGGTTCACCCTTGTGTTAACAGCTCTCTTCACCCATGGATCAATTGATGGATCGGCTTGTAATTTCCCTTCATAGCACGAGAAAGAGGGTGTGAAGCAGAGAGGTGCGCATTCTAATTTGCTCTGACCGGCTCCCTACGGTGCCTCAGACAATGCTGATGTGTCTCTAATTGATTTCTATGGGATCTTCCAGCAAGCTGCAAGAGCAGAAAAGGAAATGCATGATGAGTGTTACACATCTGCAGGTTTCCACCGTTAAGGGCCATGATGATAAAGGATTATGTTTAATTTGTCCTCTACTCCCCTTCACATCCAACCAAGCATACTAATAAAGTAAAAGTCTGAGAAAATGTTAACAATGATTGCATCCATTCACATCAGCTCAGGAAAATGGTGTGGAAATGAAAACCAGATGACCTTAAGGTTTGCATGTCCTGTGTTAAGACAGGCCAAGTGGTTGCACAACTAAACTATCAACTTATTTTTATGGTAAAATCAAGTTAAGTTTGGACTGACTCATAGAAGTTTGTTACTTTGTTAAATTTCTTCATGTTGAGCCACTGGTACAGTGGTGCAGAGGTGCAGTTGGCAATACTGCTGGCTTGGAGCAAGTAAGTCTTGGTGTTCAAATCCCGGCCTGAGGTCTTCCTGTATTGAGTGTGCATGTTCTTCCATTGCATGCGTGGACATTAACACTTCCTCTTGCAATCCAACAATTTCACTGTTAGGTTAATTGATTATCTCAAACTGCCATTTTAAGTGTATTATTTTGCCTTAACAAAATAATACACTTGGTAGACTTGTAGACTTCCTGATGATGGGATGGAGATGAAAATGCACAGGGTGAACCAGAAAGTACTGACCTGGCCTGATAGAGGGCAGTATCGAGCTCCACATGACCAGGGGCACAACTACATATTATTCAGGTGGATGCAAAAACATAAATCGGCGCCCCCCCGCCCCCCTAAAGGAAGGTACGTAAGGGTGAAGGAACGTAGAAAACATACAGTCGCTCTACTTCTACTTGTTAAAAGTCAGAAACATGTAGTTGAAATAGAAACCACTCTAGGCAAGAAGGAGGATATGTGAATGGACTTTAAAAAAATCAGCCTATAAGTAAACCAATAAGTTTGAAAAAATGGCACGAGTTTTTGTTATTGTTTTTCTTGCTGTCATATTCTTGAACACAGTGAAACAGATTAAAGTATAAATAATTTTTTAAAACAACTAAATGTTCCAGTTAATGTCAAATTTGAAATATAAATTGTACATCTGACTCCAGTGGAATCTGTGCCTCACCAGTCATGAATCTCGCAGCACATCACTGCAGAGATGAACATATCCCAACAGACTAGCGTCTAAATCTCAGCCTAAAAAGTACCAGCTCAGAGGGCCTGAATACAAATGTGCACTACACTTTTTAGATCATTCTTTTTTTATCATCTCTACCCTTCTACTTCAAAATTCTGCTCTACATTGTGCTGATCTATCACGCAAATCCCACAAGGATGCATTAAAGTTGGTGCTTTGTTACATACTAAAAGCGTAAAAAGCATAAATTTTCACATTATTCAGATATTCCAAATCAATAAGATTGAACTAACAAACCTTTTGGCTGTGACAGCCACATTAACACAAACCAGGGCTAGTGCTGGTGTCCTGGGGAAAAATTAAACTGCTGAACTCTTCACCAACCTTTAACTCGGCTCCAACATTTATCAAACATTCATAGCTGCAAACCTATTTGCATAAGACCCACAATCAATTCCAAACTTCGAGTGAGGTTTACCAACTCGGGGGGGACATCAATAACTTTAAGATTCAGTCCAGATTTCTCATGCATGAGGCCACCCGCGTCCTGCAGCGGATGGATATTCCAGGGATCATAGCTGATGATGTCTTCCCTCAGGCTGGCTCTTATTCAGGCTTTTCCAATTCCATGTTCATGTTCAGATGTAGAATCTCTCTACGCACAATGCATAGTATCAGTCTGTAGATATGTATTGAGCCTCGTGCCAAGCGATTCATTAACTATAGCAACTGATTGATAACTTAATAATAAGTGTGTTTAAAATTAGATTCAGTCTAATTAAATCAAATGCATTGATTTGATCAGTCTCAAATTTTTAACATCTTAAGAGTAAATTGTCTTTGTCAAGGAGCCTAGAGACCATTTGATACTCTGCAAGAACACAGAAATTTGTTTCTCCCAAATATGCAACAACAAAATGACCTGAATGTGTTCTTGCAGCTGCTTCAAGATGTTTATTCAGAACTTGAAGTAGGTGCTCAGCAGTAGACGGGTGTTATGAAGACTTCTTGAGATTTTTGCACTTTAGTTTTTGTTAAATGTGAAATATCCTTGCTGTTTTAGCCTCAAGTAAAAGGACTAATTTCTATGTCTTGGTGGAGTTAAAGTAGGATTCCACTCTGGATATATACACTAAAAGAAATGAGTAAATAACACATTTAAAGACACAATCAAAATCAAACCACTTAAGGTGATTCTGAAGGATATTGACTCAGATTATCTATAGCTGATTAAGGATTTAACTCTCAAAAGTCTTCATGCATAATTCAGATTGTCTACATGCCTGTTGTAAATTTAGGGGAAGTTTGGGAAACAAAGAGTTCGACGGGGAAAGGTCTTGCTAAAACAGTGTGAGATAAATTAATGAGACTTTACTCTTAGCATTAGTTCTTATGTCCCCTCTCAGTGAAACAGACTGTTTTCATGCAGCATGAATCCTCGGTTCAGTGAACAGGGAATTTCTGCTCAATATTTGCTGGACCTGACCTCGAGGTAGCTCTCCAGGAATGTACTACTCGATATTTTCATTCTGGCCCAGGTGTTGGAGGTTCAGTGGTTCCTCTCTTTAATAAAAAACAAACTGTAAGCAGCTTCAATTGCAGTTTGGCTAAACCAGTTGGTCACAACTTTGTGGTTCTGTGTCAGCTGGTCAATCCATCTCTGCTATCCATCTTTCTTCTTCTCCATCTGTTTTTCATCAGTGCACAGAAATGTCAGAGTGATGGTTTTGCTACTTTTTCACCTAGAAAGCCAAGAGGGAAAGTAAACTCTGCGCTTTTCACAATTTCTTGTTTACCTTTGACAAAGAACACCAAAATCAAGATAAATAAGACTATTACTACCATTAGGAACCAATGTTTAACTCAATGTGTGAGAATGGCATTAACACAGTTTAATTGTCATAAACGGAGCATTTGGACAATCTAAAAAAAAAAAAACAATTAGTGGAAGTAAATATTGGTATTCTCTTTAGTCTGATTGATTTAAAGTCATGATAAAAGGTCATTTTATGTAATCTTAGGCAGAATAATGAATTGTGTGTGTCAGTGAATTCACAAGTATGTTCAAGGTCAGCTTTAGAGCTGCGTGGACATTTTCCCACAAGTTCTTTTTATAAATATTTATAATGGAGGATTTTATGAATTAGTCCCTTAATTAAACAGTATTATAATTCCTCTCAGTTAATCGTCTGAAAAACAACATGCGTATATTCTCTTGGTGTTTTGATTGTCCTGCCATTTTCATTATGATCAGCTATAAACCCTTCAAGATGTCATACTTCAGCAGAACCGTATAACAAAGAGCTAGACACAAGGAGAGGCTGATTGTTTATAGGGTCACTGCTTGTGACCATTACGCTTTACTGCAGCCTAAATCAAAACTACAACTGAGGTGAAGCTGTATTGCTGAAATAAGAGAACATGGAGGGATGCTGCAGAGGTAACAACACAAGTTACCAAGTCCCTGCACTCTTCACAACAAAATGGAGATTACACAACACACATTTACACACTATCATGTACAGTGAGATGGGAGTAGACAGAAATTAAGGCTACATGACAAATTTAATATAGAAAAGAACAAAAAACCAAACTCACAACAACGTACGATGAGAGCAGGAAAAGAAAATGTGAAAATCAGCATTGAACAATGAAAACCAGGAAGTTTAAATACAGAGGAAGTGTGATCAATGACATGGGAATCAGGAGAGTCTAATCAGTGAAATGTTGAAGAGAAGGAGCTGAACTAGAAACAAATGGTTGTAAAAGTCAAAATGAAAAAAACCTAACACTGTTAGAGGAGAATAAATCAAAATACACATAGAAAAGAATAAAGAATATAACCAAATAACTTAACACAAGGACTGAATACAGCAAGATTTTATTGACAAAAATAACCAACACAGAAATAATCAGGGAGCAACCACACACAAAAAACTGAAACCCAAACAACCCTGAGTTATGACAGAGACATGAAGCCATGTAATTTAAAGCATAATAAAAACATTAAAGGCTAAACTTGTTCTGTTTTAGGTCCATGTGGTGGATGCCCTTACCACCACCACATAGTGTTAGTATTGATTTCTTTATTAGTATAGTTTATTTCATTTAGACATATATTTTCTCATGGGTGCACACTTTAGTGAATGTCTGTCTGAATGGTTAATTTATACTTGTTTTTGTTTGAGGTGCCACTTATAGGAACCAGCTGGTGGAGGAACCTGGAGTAAACCATCTACAAATTTCTGAAAGACTGAAGAGGGAGACTTCAAGTTTTTATTTAATTTTGTCACTTAAATATTCACTTATTGTTTGTGCTAAGTTAAAGTTATTTTGCTTTATTTGTTTATAGAATCCTTTAGTTAATTTTGTATTTATTTGTTCTTTTGTTTGGTCAGACATCCCTCCTGTGGTAGATTTGGGTTTCTCCTCCCCTATTTAAGCAGCCTTTGTTCTTTGTTTGGTAGGTCAGTTTTGTTTGTGTTTAGAGTTCAGTTGACCTCAGTTAATTTGGATCCAAATTTGTTATTTATCTTTTGATTTATTCTTGCTTTAAATTTTTATGCTTTGTTGATGATTTTTGAAGAATTAAATTGAAGCTTTTCTACTTTGAACATTTTTTGTCCTTGTTTGAGTCCGGTCCCTCACAGTCCATTAGATTATCAAAATGATTTCAGTTCACTAGATTGGGGATTATGACCTACATTTTTCCAAACTAGCTCAAGAACAGGATTTATCATCTGGCCTCTACAGCCACCTGTGCCAAATGTTAAAATTAACATTTGAAGATGACAAGCTTTCATTTTACCACTTCAATTATCTTCTACGTGATAGGGCAAGTTAGTTTTATAAACCCGTTAATACTACAAGAAACTTAAGTGTGGCAAAAAAAAAAAAAAAATCCCACTGTGATTGGGGTCAGGCAGGATATAAAACAAGCAAGGCAGCAGTCAGATAATCCTTTCCTTAAATTATGTTACTGTAATTTAACAGCCCAGCTTATTCCCTCAGCAGAGTGCAGACTAGAAGTGAACACAATTATCAGTAAATTAGCATAAAATTTATCCTAATGAACTCTTGTAATTTTTTTTTCAGAGGCACTATGAACAGGGGGCCAGTTTTAAATTAACAAATATTCCCATGAAGCCTCGACATCTACACACTTAGATTAATGTAATTGTTTTTAAAACCAAGTTGTTATCTTCAAATGACCGTTTTTTTTAAATTAAATATGTGCTGTTTTACATAAATCTTCACAGACCAAATAAGTGGTAAAATTAAAATCCTAACATTTACAGACATGGAGAAAATTGCTGGTGTCCCTCCGTTAATAAACAAAAAGCCCACAATGACTGAAATAACTTGAAACTGACAAGTAATAATGAATACAAATTTGCTCAAAATTAACCAATGAAAATCAAACATTGGTTTTGAATTGTGGTTCAACAGAATATTTTATTTATTTTCCTTTTCTGATTTTTCTGGTACTCTCCCTGAACTCCATGACCTGCTCGTCTCACGATTTTTCTCATAAATTAATAATTATTCATTATTAATGAAACTCAGTTACTTGGATCCTTCATAAGCTAGGACAACACATGACTCTACTGTCTCTTCCTCTTTCTTCTGCTAAGGTGGTTTTCTGTTGCTTGGAAAATTAAAATGTCCAGAGGGTTTTTGAAACTCAGAAACGCTAATGATTTATTTAGCTCCCAAATTCTTCCCCCTCATAAACAGGATTTTAAACTCGAGAAAAAGACTGAGGAAACTTTTGGCAAAGGTTAACACCTTTAATGAGCTTAGATATTATTTTTAACGTTCTCGTTTAGAAATCTTTTCCCAAAAACCCAGTTGAAGTACTAGACTAATAATTTTATCTTGTTGCTTATGTTTTTACACAAAGTTTTGAACAGATTTTTGATTAATCACGATACAGAGTGTGACTACTTCTTCTTCTTCTAAAGAGTTTACTCAACCCTTATTTTCTAAATACAAGTTCTGTATTTAGAAACAAACCCCTAAAGTTATTTACTTTACTTAGCTGATATTAAAGAAGAAAGACAGAAGTTGGAGAGTCCCAACAGAAATGTGAGGTACGAGTAATTGGATGGATGCTTCCTGCCGAAAGCAGTGTTGCATTTCAAAAAATTAATCCTTTCATGAGTGAAAAACATTATGATATCGAGGCAACATCTCAAGACATCAGTAACAAGATGAAGCCCTGGGTTTACCAATAACCATAAGCCATAACCATCAGATTAGAAGGGAATTCTACCAAATACTATGGTAATACATGTAGCGTATTTGTTTAAGACAAAAGAAATTCTAAAAATTAAATTATTTCATTATTCTGGCATTTGACAAATAAAACCCTAATTTACCCAAAACAGAATATGTTATTCTGTGTCACTATCCTGGGGTGTTTGGGTGTTGGTTTTCATTTGCATTTGTGCGTCACCACAGTCTACAGGCGCCAACTCTTAACGAAAACCCTTTGACGTTTTAATCAAACTTTAAAAGAGCCTGTCTTTCCAGTTCAGTTTGTAATTGGTGGCGATGTCTTAGCTGGTTGTTGAGAGTAACTTCCCACGGAAAGCTCCAAACCTAGACTGTGTCACCAGCCAGAGCGACACCACAAGCAGTGGAGTTCCTGGATATTTATGAATCTCTCCACTATTTATTTGTTCTGTTATAACTAGTCCAAGTCTCATGTGGATTTCATTTATCACATTTTACAGGGTTTGTTTTGTGCGGCTCCTTTGATATGGACCGACAGCGTGTCTGTGCTAAAGAAGAGGTGGTTGAGACGCGGGAGCAGAGAGGGATTTAGATGAAAGAGACTGGGAGCAGCGTTCACCTTTGCAGCACGACACATATTTCCAGCTCATGTCATCTATTAATTTCATGCTGCCTGTTTGAGAAGCTCTATAAATATGCAGAACAGCCAGATGATAAATTTCTATCCAAGCAACTGCAAGCAAGAAGAACTATCAAGTCACCCTGGGATGAAGACAAATCCTGATGGCTTTTCTAATTGTGCTCAGGAGAACAGCTGGGACTCACCGCCAGCATTTTAGGCCCCCGCCAGAGGGAAAGCGGCTCCTGGCTTAACGGCGTTGGTGTGATTGCAGGTGACATGGACTAACGGGAGAACAGCACGGGCGCACTCATCCATCCATTTATATGTAGGCAATGTTTAAGGTGTTCAATCTCTTAACGCCCCCTGCATAATGTGCCTCTAGTGTTTGAGAATATCGCAGGAAAGCACTCCAATAAACATGCAGCAATCAGTTTAAGAAGTTTCCCATTTCTCGAGGAGCGCAGTGACCTTAACATGACATTTTTCTTTCAGAAGGAGAGGGAATCTTACAACGCTGCAGCTTTTTGAGGGGATGAATGAATTTTCTTGACTTTGATTTAATTTTCTTTGACCCAGAACAGGCTGTTTTATTCATGAGCTTTTTTTCCCCCCTCACAAACAAAGAAGTGTATTACCTTTTTTTTCTGTGCATGTGAAAAATTGTTCTTAAGGCAGTGTATTAGATTTCTTTGGTCGTTTATGCATGAATTAATTAACACAGACGCAGAAAATCCTCCTCAGGCACCACCTTTTTTTTATCTAGTCAGCTTAAAGCTCATTGGTGTAACGTTTATTCTGTAGAAGCCACAAATGAGATATGAAAATATCAAGAATGGAGTGCCCAGCACATTTATTGGCATCTCTGGTACAGGTGTGCCAAACTTTTTGTTTTTTTTTAAATGGACCGTTGTTGAGGAGATTTTGGACATTTTTGTTTTGATTTTTCCCATAAAGTTGATCAGTCAAGTCCATCAGATGTTTATTTATATTGTCTTTATATTTTTTAAAAAAGGTCTTACATGGCTTCCACACCTTTAGAATAAAAAGAGGGCCACAGCATCACAAAACCTCCACCGTGCAAGTCAGTGGGTGTGAGGTACTTTTTCAAACATTTTTCTTTTGATATCAAACCAACCTGCAATGTTTTGTCTTTAAACAAGACAATCCTAGTCTCATCATTTACTCTGATATGACATGATATGGGCAACTTTAGGCATCTCTTGTGGTCCTATTTTAGACTTAAAAAGATCAAAACACCTCTCTGTTACTTGAATGCCATGTTGTCTATTCTATTTTGAAAAGTGAACAGAATCAGGTCTCTGTCATATCACATTTTATAACACTAAGAAAAAAGGAAGTTGAGCAGACACTCTACTCAACTTAAAGAATGAATTTGTATACAAACGGTACTCTCTCCTTTCCCTGGGGGTTGGAGGGAGACCTCAACTATGTGAACCCAGTTTTGAGAATATATATATTTGTTCTCTTGTGAGCTGAATGTGTCGTTACATCTTTATTGTTCACTGATCTCCTGCAACACAGCATGGTGCCTAAAAGGCAGTGACCTCTGCTTTGATTTGACCTTTCCTACTCCTCACAGAACTTACAAAGCTGCAGATTGCACAAACGCTGCATGTCATCCTTGTGAAAAGTGCATGAGAGCTCAAACTAATAAGCCAAAACAGTATGACTCTCTTCTTAATAGATTATTTATTTGCCACTAAAATGGCTCCGATCAGTCCTAAACTTTCCTGAAGTCTCCTGGGCTTTGCTGACTTTCTGAACTTCAGAGTCTTGTTGATTGTGAGGCAGACTATCAGTGGATCCCACAGATGTCATCAGACCCAATCAGGGTGATGGTTTGGGAGAGTTTGGAGGTCAGGTGAAAACCTGTAGTTTGGTTTGCCCACTGCTGTTCTGCAGAGTGGACCTGCTCTACAGTGAATGTGCTAAATGAAAATATGGTAGATTTGGACATGCTTTATATAAAACAATGCTCTCTGTTAATATAACTGTTTAATTCTTAGAGTTCTACTGAATGCATTCAACGGAAACTTCAAAGTCATTTTAATTAGGCCTTCGCAG
>NW_015114070.1:153425-169380 GCF_001443285.1 Poecilia latipinna | reverse complement strand
GCACCTCAGGGCCACCGTAGATTTTGGCCAATAAGTGAAACACTGGGGGTGGTGAAACATCATCATCCTCAGTTTATACACGGTGGTGGCAGCATCATGGGAAGCTGGTCAGAGTTGGTGGGAAAATCCAGGTTAATCCTAAAAAATAAGCTGCTAGAAGCAACAAAGGAGACTGGAGTCAAACCAAATTCAAATCTACCAACTGTATTTATCCCAAAAAGGAAAATTCAGTTTGCATCTCTCAGGTCAACATGGCAAAGAAAAATACTGATAATCTCAAGCAGGCATTTCAGGATCAGAACAAACGCTGCCAGTGCAACAAAGACTAAAAGACACTTAAATTCATTAGAAAACAAAATTACAAACGAGCTGAATGGCCGAAGGAATAAAGGAGTTTGAGTAATGATTGGTGGCGCCCCCATGAGGTCATTAACACGAACTGAGCTCTAAGGACGTAGTCAGGCTTATGATTTATTCCTCCAAGCAGAGCTCAGGTCTAACATCTGGACTCCTGTGATCTTACTGCTGACTTTGACTATGCCGTTCAGACCGTTTTATCCATGGAGTTCACCTTCCAGCTGGACAGCAACACGGCGAGAACTGCTAATGTTTTACATCAAAACATGTTCATGTGTTGGAACGGCCTAGTCAAAGTCCAGAACTGAGCTGTAACTTTGTTAGGAAGAATGGGGGAAAGTTGGAGATGGTAAAGGCGCCACAGCTGTAACTGTACTGGTTCTAAAAACGGCAAAGCCCACTTTTCAGATTTTTATTTTGCAAAACTGGCTTTGCAGCTGTATATTTGACGGTCACTGTTCGTTCTGTAAAGATTTTCCTCTTGAAATGTTGATGTTTGCTGAACGTATGTGAGGAGCTGGACTGCTCTGGTGGACGTTGTGATGTCTGGTGATGCAGCCCGCCGTACGTACAGTTATCGAGCGACACAGTAAGAAAACTCCGGCACAGATTGTTCCTGAAACCTTGGGAACTAAAAATAGAAAGATAAAGGATGTGAACAGTGAGAAAGTGACTGTGTGTGTGCATCTTATAAATGCATGTGTGTGTGTGTGTGCATGGACAGTAGCAGTGACATGTTTGCATGTGTGAGACTATAATCTATTTTTGGGTGTGGGTCCTTGGGTGCTTGGCAGACTGAAGGTCAGACATAATGCGGTGGAGAGTGAGCGAACGCCCCTGGCCTCCTGCTCCTGCAGTGGCCTGGATATTATTCTGGTGTGCTGAGCGACCCACTGCGCTTATTTTTCCTTTATTTGTTACATTCAGGAAAGCAGAAAGCAATTTCAGCCAACTTGACAGCAGTAGATGGAACAATGCGACTAAACCGAGCCGTTTTCAAGATGACGACCTTTTTTTTTTCCCTCGCTTGCAGCTGTACGATTAATAATGGTCATTATCTGCAGAGCATGAATCATTTTTTAATTAAAGATGTTTTGCTGAAGATAATTAAAGTGGTTAAAGCAAATGTTATCTCTAGTTTCGTCTATTAAGGTGAAACAATATTCACCTTAATCATGTGCGTCAAACTATTCCAGCCTAATGAGTTTAGTTTGCAGAAGGAACATTCTTGAACATGGGTCCATTAAAAAACACAACTGAAAGGAAACGTTACGGAACAAAGTCGAAATTAATTTTGCATGGATAAAATAAAACCAAGATGTTTTTTTTTTTTTTTTCATTTTGAATTTCTAGTCATGGGGTGGGTGTTTATCGAATCGTTTATCGTTATTCGTGAAAACATTTCTAATATTGATAGGAATTTTGATTTATAACTGTCAAGATAAATTTCAGTTATTGATTGTAAATAAAAACATTAAAGTATGATCAGAAATGTCTGCATCAACAGATATCAGTCAATTTAAAATATGATTAAATGTCATTTTGTGGTAGAAATCATTTTTAAATAAGCGAAGTCCTAAAGAAGTTGGTTTCAATTAAGAATATTTTTCTTGTGGTTGTTGTGGTGGCATGAATGATGTGCCAGGCACTTACCTAAAAATAAGTAATAAATAGTTTTTTAATCATAATCTTAATTGTTATCGCAATAATACCACAAAATATCTCCGTAAAACTCTTGGTAAACATGGCCCACCCTATTATTAAAACCAGATGGCGTGCAGCACTGTGAAAAAGTATTTGTCCTTCTTACATTTCCTGTTTTGTTATATCTTATGAATATGTCAAAGTTTAATCTGAGAAAACCACAATTTCATACAGCTCTCAAATGAAATAGTTTAAATATAATGATGTGCTTCTTTTCTTTAAAATTCAGCACTAAAAGACAGTCAACTCTCATGATATAAGAGAAAACGCAGGTTTTAAGGAATTAACTGCTGCTAGATCAATAATATCAATCAACTTTAGATTAACTCGGTAATCCATAACTTGAATTTCTGCTTATTCTCAACTCAGGTGGAAAACAGCAGCATTTTTTATATCTTTGCCTGATATGAAAAATGCTTTGATGAGCTAAAATCTGTGACAAAACGGCAAAAACAGAAGAAACCTGTAAGTAAGCAAAACTCTTTTCCACAGCGTTACAGATTAGACTCGGGGAAAAGATAAGAGTAAAGCAAAGTTCAGCTGCATCAACAGCGCGTCATGTAATGGATTTTTAAATGTCAGCTGGTATCTGCTGCCTGGACTCTGCATCTCTTCTCACGCTCGTTTATTTCCACTGGAAAAACACAGGTGGGCATAAAACAGGACGGGACTGCTGAACGCTTCAGCTTTAGGAGTGTTAGCGTAGCCAAAAATTGTACTAAAGTAAGAGTTTATCAACGTATTTCAAATATGTAAACAAGAAATTAGTCTAGAGTAAAAGAAGTGTTTAGTAAAACTCATGTACTAACTGATCAAATTATTTATCATTAAATTTTTAAAAATTACGTCATGAGACGGACTAAAATCTAAAGTTATGTGGAAGTGTTGGTATTTTAAAGATCAAAATGAAAATAAGTCATATAATAAAATCACGCAAAAGATAAAAAAAAATACGAATTTAACAAAAACTGCAGGTCTCGTCCATTTTTGTCTAAAACAAGCTTCTTCTTTCAGTCGGCAGAGTGTCAGATACTTTACTCAAGTAAGACCAATACTTTGTAATAACAAGCAAAAGAAGTAAAAATCCTCCTAAAGCCACATTTTTTTCAAAAAGTTACTCAAGTAAATGTAACTAGTTACCACCCAACTCCAGCTTCATCCGGTACTGAAATGCAAGGTTGATATGCAACAGTGGGAAAGTGATAAAAATATCACCGTTTTGAAATATCTCCTAAAGCTCATCTATAAAACTTCATATGTTTAAACCCCGTTTGTTGAAACATTTTTACATCATTATATTTGTTTCCTGCAGCTGTTTTCCACCGTCACATCTTCAAATTACAACTTATTTTTAAGATATTATTTCTGTCTCTTCGATGTTCTGGCTGTTTTTCTTCAGGGTTAAAATCGGATGGTTTCTTTCCACGGACCCACACTCCCACTACACGCAAGGCGCTGGTTATAAAACAGCAAGATTAAGGATGCAGCCTAAGCAACTGTGATGTTTGTTCTCTGTCATGCCTCTGTGATGCTATTTAAATCAAGATTATTTTGTGTTTCAATCAGTCCTAAAAAAGGAAAATCTTCTGTGGGCGTGCTCAAAAATAGCACTACAATAAAACCATGAGCTCTTATTTAACAGATGCCAAGAATAAATGGACTCTAATGAATTGAGACATAAATGCAATCATCCAGGCCATGAAATTGAAAAATGTTGTGCTGGTGATTGCTTTTAGGCATGAAAGAGGAGAATTAAGGAGCTGAAATAAACCCACAGTGAACGGCAGGCTTACTGAAGCTGTGAGTAATGAATGACAAATTTTGGCTTAGTGTGGTTTTCTTCTTTCTGTTTTGGCTGTAGATATGCTTTAAAGGCAAAGATTGCTACATATATCCTTCCAGTTTGTTAACTTTGATTCCAGTTTTAGGTTTTGTTCGGTCACAGCAGCTTGTTGCTGTTACCTTTTTGTCACTGAGGTTGTTTTTCCAGACGTGTTTATCAGGAGAGAGGTGTGGAGAGTGGCGTTTAAATCAATTTCTGCCACTTGTCTCGTACAGAAAAGAACTATTGATGGTGTAGTGATTTTTTTTACCTCTCTCTCTTCCCTCTTGTGTTTTTGCCGTTGTCTCTCTTCTTTCTTGGAGATGGAAAAACAGTCATGCGTGTCGCTGATTCAGTTTTTGTTTATTTCTGTCTCTACACAAATCTTTCATTCATGTTATTTTCCTCCTTTTATTCTCTGTCATTTAAGTCGGGCTCTTTGCGTCTCTCCACAATGACTCACCGGATGTCAACTGTTCTATTCTGGCTGTCCTGCCCTTCCTTTGAATGCTTTGTGTGCATTTTCATTTGTGTAAGAAAAAACATTTTCTATATTTGGAATTTTGCATGTCTAAAATGACGACAACTGGATGGAGCTGCAGGCTGCATATGTTCTTAAATGCATCAACATTATTTGGTCGCTCAGGTGTTGCATATTTTCTTAATATTTGAAAATGTTTTCATATGTAGATGCATGGAAACATTTTTTAAATTGGCTTTAAAATATCTACTTCAGTTAAAATACCCCTGCTGTTCAAGTTCAGAATATTATATTAATATTGATTATCTGTTTTTATGAGTGGTGGTTCAATCCAAGGAGATCAAAGCTTAAATAAGCTGAACTCTTTGCATTTGTCTCAGTTACATGTGGAAGCTGCTGCTTAATTGGCATTTACTGTTCATTAGTGCCAAAGTTTTCACTTAAAGTCTGCAGACTATATTTTCCAAACTCACAACTTGAGCTCATCAATTCCAAATATAGATGTTTAATACTTTTCTCATCCGCTGGCAAAATTCTTTCGAGTTCTTTCTTCTTCTTTGTTTGCTTCCTTTGGAAAATGGGACACATTTCTCCGAGCTTTGTGTTGTCTTGGAAACTCAGAGACGGCCTCAGGTCCTTTCACGTCCAACTTACATTTCTTCTTTGTTGGTTTTTGTTGTTGTCGCTGCAGAGATGTTTGCATGCGGGTCGGAGAGTGTGCCTCAGCCTGTACAAAGATTTGACCTGATTTCTAAGCAAAGCAATCAGTGGGACCATCGGCACGTGTCAGTCTGTGCTTCCCCCCCGCCCCCCACGCTCTCACAGCTATAAGGCAGCTCATCTCTGCAGCTCCTAAGCTGCTGGACCGAGTTAAAACGGCAAACAGCTGCTGGTGGCCCACCAGATGTGGGCTGTGAACCAGAAACACACTATGCTGTCAGTTTCCATGTTTCACCCGAGTTTGTGACGACTGTAGGTGAAACAACATGGATGACACACATTTGTTTGCGTAAGTTCTGATCCAAAACCTCAAAAGTACTCGCACCCCTTGAACTTTTTTATTCTGTCATGTTGCGGCATAAACTTACGTTTTTTTTTGTTGTTTTTTTACTGTGTTATTGGAATTTTATTTGATGCACCAATTCAGCTCTGGAAGCAATTAAGAGACCACTTTAAATTACCAGTATATCTGATTTTACTCTGTATTAGTAAAATGAACTTTATTCTTTTATTCTATGAGCTACTGACAGCATGTCTCCGAACTTCCAAGCAAAATTTTTGTATTTATTAGCAGAAAATGAGAAACAGTCAAAATAATGAAAAAGATGCAGCGCTTTCAGACGTCAAATAATGCAAAGAAAACAAATTCATGTTCATTTAGAGAAAAATGATACTAATGTTTTAACTCAGGAAGAGTTCAGAAATCAATATTTGGTGGAATAATCAGGAGATTCTTGATCTTCACTCTTTCTGTATAATATGCTGCATATTTTTTCTGGATGCTTTTGCATTTGATTCCACTGATTTAACACTTCTGCTGAAATTCCAGCTCCAGGTTTTTCGCTGTATGTTATCAACAAATATGAGATTTTTGTTCATTGTTATTTGTTTCCTCAGACTCAGATTGGATGGAAAGTGTCAGTGAATGAAAATTAGGTTAAAATACACAAAAATGCATAGGATTATATTTAGCTGTATTGGAGTAAATACATGCCACATTTTTATTTTGAAAGTCATTCATAATTTTACCTCTCAATTATGCACCATGAGACTGGAAAAGGAGCTAAAATTCATTTATTATTTTAAACTGAAGATATGTTTGCACCAAAACACTGTTTTGAGCATTTTTTGCCAAAACTGATGTTTCTATTTTTTTCTTTTCTTTGCCTGAATTATCTTTTGGCAAAAAGTGACTTAGGCCATTATTTCAGGAAGATGCCTACTTCTGGAATTAGCTCCATTTTTAGGCCCTTAAATATTAATTAACAGGAGAATTTAAGGGAAAGAATCTGTGAACCTCTTATTTATTTATCCTAAATACAAATAATTGTATGTACATGAGTAGTACACATGACAAAAATAATATTTAACCAGGTGTTTGTGCATAGCTGCACACAGAGCCTTTCTGTGTTTAGATGCTGCATGATGTTAAAAAAAACTAAATCAACATTTTTGACATCGAATCTTCCAGCCGTCCGCTGAGAAACGCTTAAGGCTGTAAATCTGAGTTTATCTCTCTTTGTTTGTCGTTTTCGGCTGGTGAATGAAGCTGGAAGTATTCACGCTGACTCTTGTGCTCAGCAGCACACTGACGCCTTGTTTTTGTCTCTTTCTGTGTTATTTTTTTCCTCATTTTTAGTCCTTCTATGGCTGCGCCGCTCATCCACCCACACTTACTCACCTACGCTCTGTAGATGCGTCTCTCTGCCCCGTAGACATTCTTTTATCCTCCCATCCCTCTGTCTCCCCCTGGCTCCCTGTGCCTTTACTTGGCTGCTTGCTTTATAAATAGCTTGGCCTAGATTACAGCAGCTGCATTGGCACTGGCACCGTGAGTTGGTTTGGCTGGGCCAAGTGAGGTAAGGAGAGGCTGGTATCAGAGCGATGGAGAAGACGCAGTTTCCTGTGTTTAGGTGTGTTTGGGTTCAGCCTCTTGAAGACCACAGGAAGCTCATACCTGCAGAGAGTCTCTGCCTTTCTGCAGCTCTCTGACTCTGAAGCTAGTTTTAAAGGTTATATCGTTCATTTTTCAGCTTGTTTTTACCGAAACATTTGCATATTTGTTGTACTTATTTTTTTGTTGTTTTTTTCTCCGTTGAGTAAAAAATGCCTCATTGTTTCCCCTGATGCTTTGTTCGACTTTGCGTGGATTTGCATGTATGTGAGCACCATGATGATGCATAAATCAGAGCAGCATGATGATCCACTGCCCTGATTTTTTCCCCCTTCCCTGCAGAGCCTTGCTGCAGAATACAAATTCTGCTTGCATCTCATCCTTTGAGCATCTCTGCTGCATTCCTGCGTTCTTATTCTCTGTTTTTGCATGTCATGCATGCTGCATATATACATTTCTACCATTTTTAAAGATGCAATCCTTATTTAAGGAGCATAAACTCATGCTGACCAAAGATTTTGAAGATTGTGATGTGACATATTTTTATTTCTGTAGGTCTTTTTAGTAAAAAGACTCTTGCTTTAACGGCTTCACTTGTGGGTTAGCTACAGCTTAGGCAAATGGATTATACTTAAGGGAATGGTTCTATTTTAGGAAATGCACTATAGGGGTGTTGTTGGTCAGTTTTTATGTCCCTTGGGCAGAAGCTGGCTTGATATATAATTTTTTTTACCTCTCACAGTGTTAGTGCCATCTTGTAGGTAATGCAAATTTGAAAGATTATAATTGCTAAATTTAGTTTGCAAGAAAATGTAAACAGTATTTTAATTTATGACATTTACAGTCTTCAAAAAGTGCCTGAAACATAAAGAAAATAGTTCTGTAGGTTTTTGCTTTAGTTATATTTTTATTGTATACATTCATTGTTTTCTGGATCATGATGATAAAAAGTTCACTTGGGAAATCCAGACATCCTTCAGCCAAACAAGATGTTACTAATTCTGGGGGATCCCAAGAGCTTCCCAGAGCAGCGGTGATGTACAGAGGACTCCTGGTATTAGTGGGATTTAGGAACCACAACTTCCTGTACATAGTGGAGATCTGCAAATACTCCCCTTTGAAAACATTTATAACTGTCTCTTTTAATAGTCCAAACTCAAAATATGCTTTCATACGCACAGCGGAAACTGTCTTCGCACTACCACAGAAGCTAAGATCTACAGTCTTCCTTATTTTTGTTCTTTGGGGTACAGTCAATTAGCGCCATGGAAAAGGAAAGCTGCAAATAGGCTAATTTTCCATGAATAATCTGGAGTTTCGTTCCACATAAAAATCCATCAGGAATAGACAAATCCACAAATACTGAACCGTGAGTAGGTGGTGCTTCGCTGTGTTTTCCCTTCAGTGACTTCTGGGTCTATCCTGGAGTCTTAAACTTAATTTTGTGGTCAGAATTCATACAACGCTCCTACATTTGTGTATACAAGAATCTCATAGACCTTACAAGCATCAACAGCATCCATACTCTACTTGAAATGCTGCAGAATGTCCTGAGAAGTTCCAGTAACGCACCACTGAGGTTAGACAATCACTTAAGCTTCATTTCAAAGATACAAAACAATCACAGTTAACTAAATGATATGTGATCATTCCCGGCTCAACATCACCTCCTCAGCGTGCTTTTAGTGACACAAACTGTTAACGTCCTTAGAATGAGAATGCATCTCTAGCTATCATGACTTTTACATGAAATAAAATAAATCAGGATATTGCAAAATGACAAAAGCCATCCATACTGGAGCAATGGTTTTATTTCCAACCCACCCCTTGCCACCATCGCGCCATGCAGGGCATCGCATTCGACTTTGCATTCCTCTGATCCGTTCTGTCGCTCCTGATAAGAAGAATGGGTCACCCAGGATGATGAAGCTCTTTTCTTTCTCCCTGGCCTCATTCTCAAAGCCCTGCTGTTCCTCCTCTTCATTCACAATTCTTTGCACAAACAAAAGAATACTTCATGTCTCCTGTCTGCTGAAGCTGTTACAAGCTGTGTTAAGCTACAAAATCAGGTCATGTTGTTCTTGTTTCACCAATAAAAGCTAAATAAAATTGAAGAACAATCTCAGTATGAAAGTCTGTAAAAGAAGCTCTCTGCTTGAAACCGTATATCAGTCCAATAGAACTGGTGTTGTGCATATTTTTACCCAATATAAGAAGAAGTCAGACTGGAGAAAACCCAGGCAAGGCATTTTGTTTTCATGAAGCAACAGAGTTTTTCATCCCTGCTGCTGTACACCAGATATAAATGAATCTGTCAGTTCACGAGTTTCTGCACTTTTATACCGAAGTTATTCATCAAGAGTTCACCTCTGAATGGCACAAAAAACAAAAACAAAAGAATCATTTTGGAGGGGCTTGGTCAATGTCCAGCTTTAAATCTGCTTGTGGTGATGTGACAGTAAATAAAACAGACAGCTGAAGCTCAAACCCTCCACCAACGTGGCTCAAATAAAAATTGTGTGGCAAAAATTCCTCCAGTGATTTTAGACTTGTTGCATTTTTAAGATTTTTTTTCCATAAAGAAATTACTCAGAACTGCTTTTTGTGTTTACTCAGGTTATTGGTATATGATAGTGAAGTTCATTTGAAACACAAGAAGCCCCTGCTCTATCGTTCCGCTCTTCAGTCTCTGCTGAACAGACTAAGCTGGACTGCGTTGGATAAAATTAAGGAAAACCAGGATAACTGAGGGTGTTTACTCAGATTCAGGACCAAATTTGCAACATTTATAACATTTTCAGCTGCTGCAGTTTGCTGTCACACTCCTCTGTGTCAAATGATCCAAACCACTTGAGAAACGTGTTCCCCTCTTTGCCTGTGGGGGCGCTAAACCAAGAACTAATGCAGAAAATTACACAAAAACCTAAAAAGAAAAAGATATGAGCGCAACTTCCTTCTTCGCAGAATGTGAACTGAAATGGAGTAGCATCATATTTTAGCGGTTGTAGGAATTTTCTCTTTTGTCTTTGGGAAAAGATTGCGAGTCATTTCTCCCGGTATCACTTGACATGCTAGCATTTATTTTGGTTGTATTTACCCAGAATGCCCTCTGCTATAGTCCGCTTAATGCATTTGGAACGATCTCCAGTCCGCTTGACGTTCACATATGGACTCGGACCGCAACAGAGTTCAACTTCAACCGAACCGAGATCTTCCCAAATAAGTAACCGGACTAACCATGGCTGGTATGAACACAGCCTCAAAAGCAGCAATCTTAGAGGATGATGGTCCAAGATTTTATGCACCAGGAAGCTTTTCTTTCACTTAAGTTTCTCCAGACTTTGAATGTTTGTCCGTAACCTTTATAAACCTATGTCTCTATATGGCATAAATAAATGATCCGAACCTTTGACGAGGGAGGCTTTATTATCTTCCAAAGAACAGAGAGGATTTGAAAGTAAAGATGACACTGTCGTACTGCTTTGTTACCTCTGAGCGCGTGATTAATGAGCTGTGAGAGGGCTTTGGAAAGAATGTCTAAATCTGTCGCTTTACATCCACCGCGCTGCCTTTTCACAGCGCTGAGAATTGAAGAAATGAAAAGATTTCCTCCCAGGAGAGGAAGAATCTGACGGCGCTCTGCTTGTGGGGAGACGTGTCGCACTTCCTGATGTGTGTGGCCAGTTTTGCCGTTTACAGGCAGATTTTTCCAAACTGGAGTGACTGACGGGCCGTCTGCTGGAGGCGTGTCACGGTCATTTGCACATATCTTCCTCATGTTCTCTGTCTGCTCAGTTTGGACGCTGCCTAACACACACAGAGACATAAATAACTCTAACCGCTTAGGGCCTCAATATTAATGGCTCATGGAGACTTAGCTGTCTCAGCTGCTTGAGCAATTATTATTATCGTTATGAAATGAAGGGCTGGTAAGAGAGATGATCTCAGTGTTGCAGAGGAGACATGGATTGTTATGCAGCTCTGTAATGGGTTTGGGAATATTTGGAATGATTGTCCTCCGCTCTATTGGAAACTCAGATTAACAGGATAATGAAGGGAACACAGTTTATCTAAAATCAACAATCCAGCTATAGAAGAGCTTGAAAGATGTTCTTTCAAAGATTCCACCTCTGAATCCTAACACAGAGAAAATTTATACATCTGTAATTTGGGTTTTAGTATCATCTACCACTTTTAGCATGCAGCACATTCACACGACTGCTGATAAGTCGGTTTCTCTGAAACCTCAAGCTGTGTCATCTGCAGTTATAAAGTGTCACATGCGTTGTTATGCAATTTTGCCTTTACAGGGGGAAAAAACATTCATGAGGCTCAGCAGTTTTGACAACGTAGCTAAAGCTGTGGTTCAATATGATGATGTAAGAGGAAAAAAAAATAACTGAAACTTAAAGTTTCTTCATGTAGACAGATGTAAATCTTATAGAGAAATTATATCTGCCTCTGAAAGACTACAACCCTCAAACACCAGTTTAATTTTGACATAATTTACATACACAATATCTAAGGAGATGATAGCGTATCTTGTTCTTTATTGTTTGTTTTTTGTTCCTGTATGTTTCTTGTTTGATGTAAAGTTATTTGGGGGAAAACAGACAACTGTGTAAACAGTTTTGCCCCCTTCAAAATAAAAGCATGAATATAAATGATCAACTACCTGAAGAATTATTTTGTGCCTGAGCCCTCTGAAAAAAAATTGCACACCACACTTTTCAGATTTTTTATTTGTAAAGACACTTTGTGTTGATCTATTGCATAAAATCCCGAAAGTGGAAAAAATTGGCTTATGGTTGCAATATGGCAAAATTGGACAAATTTCAAAGGGTGTGAATACTTTATTTTCGATACTATGAGTATTAAGGTAACACTAAGAGGTTTAAAAAAATAAAATTCCAAGAATAAAGTCATAAAATTACAAGTACAAACTAGTCGTATTACTAGAACAAAGTAATATTAGATTTTTATTTTTATATTTTCGAAATACATTATTCTCGCAAATTTATATATTTTCTCTTCGTATACTGCTTCGGAGTACAGAATGTTTTTTTTGTTTGTTTGTTTGTTTTTGAAAGCTTAAAAAAGCTGATTAAAGGCAGCAGCCTCTTAGCTGTTTTATTTTGAAGCGGCGCCATTTCTTAATTTATTCCCTCAAATGTTTGCGCCACATTTCTCCGCGCGGCAGCCCTGAAAACATAAAACGGTAATAATAACGAGATGAAGCGGAAAAAACCGGACGGTGAATTCTGCAGTGCGTCCTGCTCGGATCGTCGAGCAGCGAGCAAGCTCGTTATAGTGGCGTAAACCCGGACTAACGTAAGGCTGCTGATGACGTCAATGTGGAGCCAGAACCGGGGGGGAGCGGAGAGGGGAGGGTCGGAGAGGGAGTGAGATCTGTCCGGCTGCTGCAGCATCACTCTGAGCGGCGTTTCAGTGCAGTGAGGAGTCCGGCTGCTGCAGCTCTCCGTCTCTCTGGACGCTACCTCAGCTCCTCCCGGAGGAAGCGCTTCCTCTGCGACCCGCTGACAGGAACGAGCAGAGTTTTGGCTCCGTTGCGTTTTTCCTACCAACCACACAGGGGAATGCCATCCATAAATATGAAGCTGGAGATGGTGACCATCATCGCCTGCGAGGTAGACACCGAGGTGTTTACGTCAGACAAAATGCAGGTACGCTCCGCATCCTACACATTGCGACCCAAATTGTTGAGTTTGCCCTTGCTTTGCGGCTGTGCACCAGCTGCTGCTGCTGCATGCTGCCCTATAGATGAATGCATGTCTTAGTGACGTTGAATGCAGCCCTTTCCCCCCCTCCAGACGAGGATTTTTATCAATGGGATCCGCAGCTCTCCAAGACGCACCGACGCCGCGCCCCCTGCACGGCGATGAATGAAACGCGAACACGGAGATTGTTTGGTTCAATTCTGTGAATGCGGGAGCCGACGTGGCTTTGCGGGACAGGTGTGAGCGCTGGGAACTGGATGGATTTGATATGGATAGTGGGATTTATGAAAGACGCATGCAGGGGAAAGAATTGGGGTCGGTTTTAGACGCAGTAGAAGACAGAAACACGCACGCACACACACACACACTCCATTCCTCCCCCCTCCTGTCTATCTCTGCCCTCCCATCACAGCAGCATTGCAGGTGCACCACCAAAAAAGTGGCATTTAAAGGAGAGATTGTGCAAACTGCTGTATTATTGCAATGGTATGAATATAATCCATATTCATCTTTATACATATAAGAATAAAGATTGATTTGGTGTGAGGATTATCTAAACCCAAACATCTTTCAGCTTCAGCTGCAGCTACAATATCAAAATCGCAGAGGATTGCTTGTATGCAACTACATTTTGCATTCATATTAACCAAATCATATATTTAAGCATTTGGAATGACTCTCTCTGCCCTTGATGCCCCTGCAGATTGTGGTTTCATGCAAACCGATGGAGCATCATGATACAGATGGAGAAAAAGGAAAATGTGGTTTAATTGCAACCAATGTCTTGATTAAAAATACAGCAGTTGCATGTTTTCCCTCTGTCCCTAATAATAAATGATAGATTAGAGAAGCAGCTGCAGGTAAAGCTTACCCGATGAGAGAGTTTTAACCTCTGCAACATTCCACTTTATAGCTTTTTAATGCAACATATTACTCACTGTAGATTACGTCAGTGCTCCAATTCAAATTCAGACCTCGGCCGTCTTGTTTGTCACTTTTCTGGCAGCTGCGTGTGCATCTCTAGTTCAACACGTTCGCTTCTTCTGTTCTGGATGTCAAGAGCTCGTTGTCTGATGGGACTGAAAATATCTGGAGCGCACAAACAATGGGTGCTGACCACTCACTGTGCGTTCTCCCGTTGAGCCCGGCAGCTGCTGCGTTCGTTCCCTACTCTCATTACAGCTCCAGTCCACTGCAGAGCGTGCGACATGAACGGCACCAGTGGGACACCGTGCACTTTTTTCCTTTAAGAGTGACCTGAGTCATTGTAGTCAGGATTGGCCTGAGAGGAGAACGAGAATTAAAGGAAAATGAAGTTAACTCGAGCTTCAGCGTTTAAATGTTATCATCAGTAAGCCCTCCTGTTCATCCACCTGTTCCAGATTTAGCCCAAAAAGTAGAAGCCTGTGCACAATTAAAAGAGCAGACAGGGGGCTGACTTTCTAAAAGGTGTAAAGAACGCCACTAATCCTGGTTTCTGGCACACAGTTGGCGATGGAGAGATCTTAGGAAGAGGACGGATTAAAACCGCGCACATGGGGATGTCTGGTTGAGCTCACCTCGCTGTCAACCTGCTGTATTTTCTCATGATCTCACCCCATCTGAGGCTCCTGTTAGGGCTGCAACTAACAATTATTTATAAATATTGATTATTCTGATGATTAATCGACTAATCGGATAACAAAATGAGCAGATTCTGCAGATTTTTCATTTAAACTCATTAAAAGATGCAAATAAATAATTCAAATCTACTGTTAAATATGAAAATAAACACCTTTAATCCCTAAAATGCTATAATAGATCATTCTTTTAGTAACACTTATTTGAAGCTAAAGAAGAATATACTTCTAGGGTCAACAAAGATTAGCTCTTCTGCTTAACATGAATATAGTAAAGGGCTAATCTGTTTAATCTGATTAATTGGATAGTGAAAGGTGCTTAATAAATCACTTTCCAACTAAAACTTGGCCTGTTACAATAAATTTATGCTGGACGATAAATTGTCCCAGAAGTTATTGCGATAAACGATAATATTGTTGTTTTGAGACCATTTTCAAGTAATATAATTATGCAATGCATAATAATGAAATAATTCCAATGAATATTTAACACTGCAACTGGGAGACATTTTAAATATCCAAAATAAACAAAACAGAAACTATAACATGAATTATGCAGAGTCTGTAAACAAAATGGCCCATCAAAAAAGAAGCTAGTTGAGACCAAAACACCAGACTGAAAACTTTTACCGTCTAGTTTTTGGTAGGAAGAGAAAAACAATAAATCATGCAAATGGGAATGAAGTTAGTTTTAATCTATCATGTGATTAATTGATTTATTGCGACAGCCCTAATAACTAAGACTAATCAGACTTACTAATTTGAACCGGGTGAAGCTAAAACTGTATAGTTTTGGCTTAATTACTGCTCCTGCTATGTTGTTTTTTCAGCAAATTGACCTTTTTGAGTCCGTATACTCCAGTTAACTATTAATCAATTACTGAATTAGCTAATTAGTTGATTCATCACAATTAATCCGATTAATCAGCTCTGCTCCTGTGTTTATTAATGTGATGGCTGTGGATGGACAATCGGACCCGGTCTGAGGTTTGCTGCTATATTTAGATCTTCCAGGGAAAGATTAGATGTTTGTTTCTTGAATGGAAGGAAAACAAATAGCCGGGTTTAAAATTAGCAGAGAGGCCACGGTTCTGTGGAGTCATTGTTTTGACACTGGTGAAGCGGCTTGGCTCAGTCCCTGCTGGTTATATCATTAACGAGCCGAACGGAGCGGTTCTGGACTGAACAGGTTGTTTTTATACAGTAACCCCAGAGCTGGTGGCGCCAATCAGAAGAGCTTTTTCCTTTCTGCCTTAGTGAAATCATAGCGGCGGCTCAGTTTGTTGTCATGTTGAGTGAGACGGGAGCTGACGACAGAGGCCGTCATGTTTGTCACAACATTAATGTTACCTGGAAAATGTGCTGGCATCAGCAGATGACAGCGCAGGACAAGCTGTGAAGGTCACTGCATGTTGGCAGGCGGTGGATCTGTGACGGAGCGCAGGCCACATGCATGTCGTTATGGTTACGGTTAAATCTGACATCATCTCAATAACTTAACGTGTCATGAAAAAGTAGATTAATACAAATAAAATTAGAGTTTGACACATGTGCATTACACCATAGAACTGCCAATTGGTAATTGAAGTAAAGTAACTTCGATTTCAAGGAAGCCGACAT
>NW_015114070.1:148064-149087 GCF_001443285.1 Poecilia latipinna | reverse complement strand
AACACTTTACAAATAAAAAAAGGTTCAAGAATAAAATCAACATTATACAATAAATAAGGTTTCAAAAATAAAATCAACACTTTACAATTAAAAATGTCTTTTTGAACCATTAAAAAATGGTTCAAAAATAAAATCAACATCTCAAAATTAAAAATGGTTCAAAAATAAAATCAACAGTTCAAAATAAAAAAAATGGTTAAATAAAATCAACATCTCAAAATTAAAAATGGTTCAAAAATAAAATCAACATCTCAAAAATAAAAATGGTTCAAAAATAAAATCAACAGTTCAAAATGTATAATGGTAACTGTTTCTGTCCAGTCCATAAACTAAGCCTGGGATCAAAAAATGTATTGAAGATGTCATTAGCAGAGACAAATGATTCTACAGAGACTTGGCTAAATGGCTAAAAAATAAAATCAATACTTACAAATTAAAAATGGTTCAAAAATAATATCAACACTTCAAAGTACAAAATCTCTGGGAAATAAAATATTATGTATGTTGTTTTGAAAAACATTGGAATATAAGCAATTTTATCAAATCTCCAGTGGTAAAATCATGTAAGTTCTTCTTAAATCCATGGAAACTGAACAGATTGTAAGGTAGGTGAGTTAGCTCAGCAGGTTAGAGCACCGTGCTGGTAATGCTGAGGTTGTCGGTTCAAACCCCGTATGGGGCAATTCATGTCTAAGGTCTTTCAGACAATCAACACTTCAAAATAAATAAGGGTTCAAAAATAACATCAACACTTTACAATTAAAAAAATGGTTCAAAAATAAAATCAACACTTTACAATTAAAAAAATGGTTCAAAAATAAAATCAACATTTTACAATTAAAAAAATGGTTCAAAATGTATAATGGTAACTGTTTCTGTCTGTTCAGTCCATAAACTAAGCCTGGGATTAAAAAATGTATTGAAGATGTCATTAGCAGAGACTTGGCTAAATGGCTAAAAAATAAAATCAATATTTACAGTCAGTGGTTTTTGTCACTATAAAGATGTAGATACATTTATCTG
>NW_015114070.1:111604-145139 GCF_001443285.1 Poecilia latipinna | reverse complement strand
ATTTATAAAGAAAATAAAGTAGTTTTAGCTTTTTTTGCATTTCTATGCAAAATATGCAAATGAAGTGTAATAATACAAAGTACTTTTAGTAACTAATTGGCTTCAATATGTGCTTTATACATTTAGTGGATAAGCTGTATGATGTTTTGCATTTTTATGGAAAGGACTCATAAAATATATATATTTTTTTCTTTTGAAAGTTGGAAAATGGGTCCAAATCGTGGTAAATTTAATTTAACATTTTTAATCTTCAAACTGAAACATTTAATTTAGTGTATGTTAAATCTGTCTATTTTGCAGTTCTTTGAATTGAAAAAGTTGCTGAGCCCAGCTTTAGATCCATCTGATTCAATATTTGCAAGATTTTGGGTCCATTACTGACAATTTATTTCTAACTGTGCCTGTAACCACTGCAGGCATGAACAGGACAGCCATTTTCAGCTCCTACAAACTGAAGTTTTGTAGTAACACTGAGGCAGTCACACGCTCCACACTCACACACCTCAACCACAACAGTGAGTCAGCGGACTTACAGGCTGAGAAACATCTCTGTCAGCAAACACACACACACACACACACACACACACACACACACACACACACACACACACACACACACAACTCTTCACTGAAGACTCGGGAGAAATTTCCGTCGACCCGGGTCGCTCTGTGTTTGTCCTGCTACCTGTCTGTCTGTGTCTTCTTTCATGTGTCTGGCTTGTTCTCACAGTAATGATGTCACTTCAGACACAGAAGGAGGCATTTATTGACTTGTGTGCTGTTTGTTCAGCCAAACAGAAGGGATTTCTGCTGACATTTGTGATGCTTTTTTCCCCGTCTGTGCAGCTTTATGTAAGATGACGCTAACCATCCTTTGATAGTTGCTCTATTTGATTTATAATAATGTTTTACCTTTTTAATGGAATCCATCAAAACTAAGAAGTCTGAGCATTTTCAGTGTATAAACATAACATCATGATGCACAATGATGTGTTAGCAAAAAATCTGATAAAACCTGTGCTGTCTACTTTGAAGCATAAATAGGAATATTATTCTTACAGTCTAGTAAAAAAATTGGCATCAGTTGAAATTGGATTTAGCAGGTCAGACTTTATGAAAGAAAACCAGAATCAGACAAGCAAGATCCAATTAAAATTCAATTTAATTCAAATTCAAACATACTTAATTTATCCTAAATGGAAATTAAATTCCCATTTAGGACAGTTGTAACTCATATCATTAAATTATCTCAAAAGAGTGACGCTGTGAGCAGAAAAAATCTCCAGTAGCAGTCAGTTTTGGATTGTATCTTAAAAGGCCTCTGACTGAAGACACTGTTCCTTTATGACATGCTAACAGCTAACATGTCCTGGATGACAGCTAATCCACGTCATTTGCTTTTGCTGCTCCTCTTAAAATCTCCATCTGACCGTCTGCATCCCTAAAGTGTCCAATTCAACTCCTCTGGCTTTGAAACTTCAGCTATTAATTGAGCTTTTCAGAAGCTAATCAGCTGCTCACAGTTTTAAAAACAAAATCCTGCTGCCACGGTTACGCATCGACTACTGTACAGAAGTAAACCTATTTTGAAGGACTTCATAATTCATTTTGTCCTTTTTGTTTATTTTATGTATTTAGAATGTCTTCCAGTTCCAGTGTTCAATGCTCATTAGGATTTAAAGTTTATTGATATTTGGGAATTTGCATTATTATATTACTCAAATGATCTCAAAGCAACATCATCGTTCATCGCAAGAACTTCTGAGGCAATTTGTCGTACGTCAATAACAATAGAATTACATTGATGTACATCAGGAATTAATCATTGATGTAGATCAATTAATCATAAAGCCTTTGTAAATGTTAATAAAATTTCAAACCAGCCTTTAAAACTGTATTTTGTGGGACCCTGACCAGCTGTTTGGCGCTTAGCAGGACAGAGCCGATGCGTACAGACGGTTGACGGTGTCGTGTTTGGTGCTTGAAGGAAACCAGATCTGGGTCCTGGCAGGGTTGAGCGATCCTGACTCTGAGCCCGGAGGCTCAGGTGTGCCCTCTCCTCTCGGTCCGGCCGCCGGGCAGGTGGAGACGGGGAGTTCATGTTGACCTGAAACCCTAGAGAAGCGCTGGGACTCATGTGTCAGATAAAGGGTTGGATCCGCGTCCGTTATGGTGACGTAGAACAAAAGGACTGTCTCCTGGATGGGGGGTCCGGTTACCATGTGACAAAAAGGCCTGCGCAGTAATCAGACAACTCTAGAAGGTCTTGATGGAAAGTAGAGTTCTGTTTTTAACGCAACAAAAATGTGGACGGAGGAAATTTCGTCACATAGTAACTGGAGTTTGTTGGCCTTACTCTGCACAAACATGAAGCAAACTGTAAACTAAAGATCACTAATGCAATTTTAAGTAGGGATCCATCAATAAATCAATCAGTTTTCTGTTGATCAATCATGATGGATTAGGGCTGGACGATAAATCAACAATATACATTGTTATATGTGATAGAATACTCAATACTGAACTATGGTCTAAAACCATACAGCATTCTGGGAGATGTAGGCAAAGGAAAGCGTTAGCTAAGCTAGGTTGGTGGACTCAGCTTGCTTGGTTACCTAGCAATAACCGGTTGCTAAGTAACTTGCCAGTTTTGCTACTGTGCCTCATAACTGCTAAAAAAATAAAAAACAACAGTGTGGGATAAAACATTAAAGGTCACTCCACCAGTTTGGCATTATTTCAGATATTTAAAACAAAAAAACTAATCAATATTTAGCAATATTGACTGATATAAAACTTTTTCTGCCATGTTTTCCAGCGCTATGCTGTAATAGATAAGACTTTGTTTTTCATGTTCATTAAATGCATCAAAACTAAACAAAACTTTAAAATCACATAAAGAAACTTCTGGAACTTCAACACTTGAGTCATTTTTCTCCCCTGACAGAAAATTAGTCGCCTATGACTCACTGCAAATGATATTAAAACCAGTAATCAGGCAGAAACTTCTGAAAAAGGAGGCGATTAGGCCGCATGTATCCCTGTGTTCTGGGTGAAACCTGCTCCATGCTGTTGCCTCGTTATGTGATGTTGTATAACACTTTGCATTAGTCCCTCTAAATTGCATGAGTCTGCGTGGGAGCCTGTTTTCATACTTGTATGTTAAGAGTGTCAAAGGAGAAGGTTTTCCATGTGTCCGTTTAGCCCCGCGCCTAAGTGCTGCAGAGGAGGAAAAGCTTCTGCCTCAATAAAATCCATAATGACCAAATTGGTACTAAGAGGATTAATGTGTCCCCAAATGCCATAAACTGATTTCAAGCTCCCTAATGTGGACGCATAGGCCTGAAGGGAACGGCAGCAGCGCCGGCGTGGCGGCCCCCTGTCGATACAGCTCCTTATTCAACGTATTGATTCCACTGTAATAACACCTGCACTGTTTAGAGGCAGACAAACGATTAATCCTGCTGCTTTTTGGTTGTTTTGTCATTCCCAGAGTCTATTGTGTGAATATTTATTTCTGAATGCAGATGTCAGTCATTTAAAGGTTATTCTAGCAGGTTTGATTTGATTTTTTATTAAAAATTCAACACAGACGGAGAGCTAAATTTTCTTCAACAGATATTGTGAAATCTTTTTATTCTAAATTTTTTAATTTTTTGTAGTCATGGCATATTCATTTATTTTTTTAAAGTGTAATAGATACTAAACTTAGAGAGCTGCAATGTAGATGTGGTTAAATTAAAATTATATTTATAACTTTCAAATAAGGATTAATATGATAATTTACCTTAAATATTTGTTCTGTTGGCTGCAGTTTTGTTTTATCTTATTTTATATCATGTGTATATGTACTGTATTTTTAATTATGTTGGGCTAGCAAGTTAGCATTTCTTAGAGGATTTTATTTTTTAATTTAATATAAGATGAGAGCCAAATTCTGTGCAGAAGATATTTATATTTTAAAACTATCTTAATCATCTGAATAAAACCTTTATTTTTTATGATTTTTTTCTATTTATATTAATTTATTTTATTCTGAAGTTTGTAAAATAAAATAATTATTATTAAAATTATCAGTTATGAAGTGCTTAATCTATATAGTAAACATTTTATTTGTTGTGTTGATTCTAGTTTTTACCTTATTTTATATTTATATACATATTATTTATTGTACTTTTTATTACATTGGGTTTTGTTTTGGGTGCTACATTTACTGAAAATGTATTCTGTTTAATTTGTCAATTACTGAACTTGTAGCAAATTTAACAGTTATAAATATAACATAAACCTTGAATGTGGCTGATAATTACATTAAAATTAGATTATTGTTGCGGCTCCACAGGTTGGTAAAAACCGTTAGAGTCTGAAAATGAGGAGGAAGTGCTGGAAACGCCCTCATGCTTTGTTGTTGTTGGAAACGTTTGGCTGTTTAACGTTGGCTGCGTTTCAGCAGACGGTCAGTCGTAACTTACTCCAATGGAAAATTTGCATTTAACTTCTAACAGTCATGGAAAAATCTCAAAATGTGATAAGGAAAAGATTGCAGCGAGAAAACTGCTCGATATTTTACCGCCTCAACATTCTGCCTCCCTTGTGCTCCCACCAGTTTAGTTACCGTTCCTCCCTTTTTAAGGAGATCAGTAATTAAACACGAAGCTTCAAACGGTTAAGAAATTAATTTCTTAATAATTCCAGCAGAGTCTATTTTGGTATAGCATTGTTACTGTGCGACCTAGTTTTCGTGGTTTTCCCCCACATCCTCCCCAGTGGCGAGGGTCTGGATCAGATTGAGATAAAGACATGTGCTTCGCTTTAATTTACAGGGGGAGAAAGAGAGAAAAGAATAAACCTTCTTTACATCTCAGCTGGACTCAGTTAATCATATTGTGTTGAACTCAGAGTGGTGTAGTTCAGGATACTGGCTTAAACATGTGAATCGACAAAAATAGAGAATTGTAAGTTGATAATTACAGAGAAAAGCTAGTGATAATTATGAACGTTAGCTGGTAACCCTCATTACAAATCTAAAAGGTTTTTAATTTCACTGCAGTTTGTTTTCTTTTGTGGGTTGAATTTTAATGAATGTGACTCAAATGATCCACATGGAGACGATACATGAAGCTGCGTCACTTGAAACAAAAGACCAACAAGCTGAAAAGCACAGCAGTAGAAGCTGACAGCTTATCAGAGACTCTAGTGAACACAGTTTGTGTAGATTAGAGTATATTCACTGTTGTGTTTACTGCATTACATCAGTGGGATCTAAACGCCTGCAGTCGGTGGTCTTTGCACCTTATTAAAACTTAATTATACCTTCAAAAAGACGGAGAAAGTCACTATTTGTAACCGCATAACGCTGAACTCCTCATTTATTAGAAGGCAGTTGCATAATTGTAATTCACCCTCATTTCAGCAGAAATGAAAGGTCAAAAGTGAAAAAATTACATTGAAAAATAAGAAATTAATCAGAAAAATAATCATAAGAAACATTAAGAAAGTAATTATAAACAAATATTTTGCCGAGATGGTAAGAGATGTTGTAATATTTCATAATCTTATGACCATATAAATGATAAATAACAGTGACTCAAGAATAGAGCCCTGAGGAACCCCATTCATTCATTCATTCATTCATTCATTCATTCATTCATTCATTCATTCATTCATTCATTCATTCAAATGATGCCAAATGTACTTTTCCTGTTCCTCCAAATGGAGACCTTAAACTATCTTATGCAGTCAACCTGTTATTTGTCCAGTGCAGTAAACAAATTATTTGGTTATTAAAACTAACACATGTTGAAAAAATGGAGATAGATTTGTTGTTGTTGTTGTTTAATATTAAGACATTCAGATAAGTTTTTTTTTTTTTTTTGGTTTCCGTCACTGCGAGCATCAGCAGAGTGGAAACTTGTTCATGTTTCAGTTTTGTCCTGTCAGCTGGATGCAGCCGATCCCATCGTTTACTGTTCTGCCACCTAAACTCCCCTCTGAACGAACCGTGTTGACATTACCTGATAAACCTCGCTGTGGCTCCACTGATTGTGTGTCAGCAGCAGCTCCGTGCTTGCTACGCTGTGAGTCATGCCCACAGCCATGCAGCGACTGTGATGACAGCTTTTCCATGAGCCTCAGGAATAAAACTGCCTCGTCACCAAAGAGACGGATGGCTGCGGTTCACCGGGGTTAATCTCATCATGCTGGCCGTTTGCTGCCCTAGTTTGCTTTAGATGTTTTAAAAATCTCTGAAGTTCGTCCAGTATGCTGTTTCTGTTGTCTGAAGTCTTCTTAGTGCCACACAAAGAAAAAGTTATGGACTTTTCTCCAACTGTATGGCGAATACAGTGAAGCAGAGCTGCCCCTCCCCCACCTGCTGCTGCATATTGGTTCACTGGCTGATTAGAAAATGTTTTGGAAATATTTCAAAACTCAACTAGTCTTGGTTTGGACATTAAACCAGAACCGCTCACTATTCATAAATCAGCAGAACTACTATCAGGAAGGAGACTACCTGAGCAGATAGTCTGACTAGCTAGCCTGTTATTCTGGCAAACTGTCATAAAAATGCATACTATTTTATTTAAATTGATTTGAAAACATATTAATAAGTTTATTGTCAGGGTAACTGGCCTCTTCACTCATAACTTTCTGCTTCCATTTTGTTCCATTTTGTTACAACCAAACACTTTCAGACTTATGTGCTTAAACTTTTGCATAAGAGTTCACTTCTCTTAGTATTTTTGATTAATTATGGAGGTAAATATTCATAAAGTCCATGTGCAGTTTAACCATCTTGATGTTTTCTTACTCTACATTTCCATTTATTTTGGTTCAGATTCAACCCCTACCCAAACCATCAATAACACTGAGCCAAAATAAGCAAAATTATTTTATTCACTAGTTTTAAAGCAGGTAGGAATCATTCCTCTGGCAAATTATCAAATGTTTTTAATCTAATGGGAGAAGACCAAATTTCAGTTGTTGATTAATAAAAAGGTCAGAAGTTTGTCTGTCGCTCCAAAGGGCAACGGGACGTGAAACATGGAAACATGAGGCACAGAAGCTCTTTGCTCTTTCTAATAATCTGCTGGTGATTTGAATTAATATTGCCAAGGGGTCAATCTTAAATCAGACTCAAATTCTGACTTTCAATTTGAGTCTCAGTTGAGTAATTTCATTCATTATGACAAAAACAACATGTTGCACGTTGCTTCAGCCCGACTCATTTTGTAACGGGGCTCAGGTAGGAAGAGGTAGGCACACCCTGCGCACCCTGCCCTGCACACCCTGCGTGTTGCGTAACGGTAACTTATAGAACCCTGTGGTCAGTAATGATGACCACAGTTTCCACTTTAATTAAGCCAAACTGGGAGATACTTGAGAGCCCCGACTCCTCTCCTCCTTCCCTTCCTGTTCCATCCTAAATGTGTAAAGTTTCTCTTGTTGCATAAGCAAAAGCTGTGAACAAAACAGACGCATTTTCTCATGATATTTTTCTTGATTAATCTTAAAATGCATCTATTTTTGGAGCACTTATTCTGCCTGTTATTCTGGTTTTACTTAAAGAAAAAAGCCAAGCTGTCATAAAATGCATACTATTTTATTTAAATTGAGAACATTTAAATAAAATATCTTAGATCTAAGATCTCTTTAGATCTCTTGGATCTAAAGAGTAAAACAGACTCTTTAGATCCAATCTGACTGAATTTAAACTGCTGGTTCTGCAGAATATTTGCTCAGGGAGGCTGAAAACGACTTTACACTTCTCAGATTATTTTATGTAAATATGTTGTAAACTATCATTGTTCTTCAAATGAATATTCTTAAAAATATACTTTATATTAAGACGGAGTCATCGTTACAAAATCTGTGGTAGCTAATATATTTCACTTGCAATAAAATGTTGGGTCAGCAGGATGTGATAAAGATTTTAGTGACTTGGGAATTTTCACACAGCATTTTTTGATGCTCTGTTCTGAATTAGTTTTGCTGAAGTGTTAGTTTTTTTTTTTTTGTTTTGTTTTTGTTGGCATGGATGTTCAAGCTACTAATTAAAGCCGACAAAAATCGGACTTCTGTCTGAACTGTTTACGACCCCAAAGCGACCCGCTTACTCAGAAGACCCTTCTGTCATAAGTTAAAATCATAATTTTCAACCATTGTTTTTGTTCAGACTGCTGACGCTTTGAAAGCTACAGGATACGTATCCAACTAGTTACATTTACTCGGTTACATTCACTTGAGTAACCTTTTTGAAAAAGAAATACTTTGGTAGTATTTTTACTATGCTGTGCTTTTTACTTTTATTTGAGTAATTTTATTATAAAGTTTTTCTACTCTTACTTTTGCATATTTTCTGGATTTTCTACTCACTGAATGAAAAACAAACATGTTTTAACCAAAAATTCACCAGACACAGAATCACAGCTGCAGTTTTTTATTGAAGGAAATTAATTTTTAATTTTTTTTCTTGCTCGATTTTGTTATTTTTTGTTACTTATATAAATCATCCCAAAATTTCCTCTTAACTTCATATTTTGACCCATCTGATTATCTCATTTTGAAATGATTGATTATTTGATCAGTTAATCAGTACTCGAGTAAACCTTTTACCAAATACGTTTTACTCTTTTTTGAGTTATTTCTTGGCTACGTTTTACTTTTACTTGAGTAAAAATATGTGGAAGTAGTGTTACTTTTAGTTGAGTACAACTTTTGGCTCTCTGCCCACCTCTGTATCTGAATTCGTACCACATATGGAAGAAGCACAGATCTGATGTTTTGGAGGTGAAAAGATTGGAATCTTTTATGGGCAAGACGGGAAGAAGTTGTGGATTCTTTCAATGTCCAACAATACTATAGCAAATATTTTTGTCCAAACATTATTCATCCCAAACTTTGTTGCTCTTTCGCTTGTACTCGCACAAACAGCACAGGTCGGGCCGAGCGTAACTCAACACCCCTCTCCTGCTCACCCCTCACCTCCCTCCCCTCATTCCCTCAGGATGTTCGCTCATGAAGAGCCCATAAATTAGTGATAAGCATGTTCACTTGTTACGCACCAATCAGCCATAGGTTTATCAAACATCGGCGCAGCGCAGTGTGCTTTTATGCAACTCGATCTCTGAGCTTTCCTACATCTCCGCTCACGCCAAAACATCCATTTAGCTTAAGGAAGTAGCTGCGGCGGAGCGCCTGCGTGGGTGACTGTAAACCTTATCGGTTTTACTCATGGCGTCTGACATGTGAGTCATAGTAGCTGGCATGGCTCATGGAAAATTCATAGCTTAAATAAGGGCTTAAGTGGGCTCTGTTGAAAGGCCAAACAAGCGCCGTGTTGTCATTCTCAAGAAAACCATGATTGTATCGCAGGGAGGAGGATGGGCCTGAAAACAATGCTTCAGTGCTCTGAAATGTAAGACAAAGTTGCAACGTTTGCATGTTTGTGCTCAAAATAATCCCCATGCCTCTGCAACATCTCCACTTTATTCTAATAGACTTTGCCAGCTTGTTTTTGATAGGTAAGATAGTTTGTTGATATATCTAAATAAAAAAGGTGAATTTTGTGAATTCTGTTATTTCTGTAGAGCTGAGAAGAGAGCTGATAGTTTTGTGTAAAGTCTTGTTTACATACACAAATATGACAGTTTTATTGATGCATTTGAGTTGAGGTGGAATGATTACACAACAGAAACTGTAGTAAATTTCAAATATATGCATTCATCCTCACTAATACTTGGTTAAATTCCTCATCCTGTCACAAAAACAAATTTTGCTGGACAATAAATTGTCCCAGAAGTTATTGGAATAAATGATAATATTGTTTTGAGACAATTTTACATAATATAATGGTAATAATAATGCAAGAACTCATTCTCAAAGATCATTAAACTGTAATTTCCAATGAACATTTAACACTGGAATTGCAAGACATTTAAATTATCCAAAATAAATAAACAAAACAAAAAAAATTAATTATGAAGTCTCTGTAAACCAAATTGTCCTTCAAAAAAAAAGGTTTAGTTGAGGCAAAAACACGAGACTGAAGACTTTTATCATCCAGTTTTTGGCAGACTGAGAAAAAGAAGAAAAACAATAAATCATGCAAATGAAAATGTTTAAGCTCATTTTAATTTAACATGCATTTAATTGATTTATTGCTTATTGCAGTTAACTTTCAGGAGCGGGTCCAATCTCAAACCCAGTAATAATTATAATAGACATTTTCCTGTTTATTGAACATCTTGCAGCTTTAATTTTTTTTAAAAGACTGAACTAAAATCTTGCAAGTTTTCAAAAGAATTAACACAAATAATGAATGGATGGAATAAAAGATGTAAGCAAATTGAATTAAAATCTTGTTGATCACAATTTTCTATTATTTCAAAGATGTTTCCAATCTGTCCTGATTCCCCTTAAGGCAGGAAATGTTTCACATTTTTACTGACTTGACCCCTTTTCCTTAACTCCAGGACTCACCAGAAATCTGCCTAAAAATGGCATGAAGCAGGATGGAGGTCAAGTCTGCTCTGAAGTAAAGCCAGCTGCTTTGAAAAGGGAGGATCAGATGTTCTTACAAGGGGAGAAAAACTGAGAAAAGCAATAAGGGAAAGAAAGAGCTAAAGGAAAAGGGCCTGTGCATATTTCTGATGTCCTGATTATCTGACCGTGGTGAACAACAGACTCTGCTTCAGTCTGCTGAATCATCTACTGCTCAGTGCGTCAGAGACGTTGATGATGTGAAGTCCTTAGAGAGGGAAAGCTGTCATTTTACAGCAGACTCACTGTGTTTAAATGCACTTCAGTTACAGTTCTGGTCAGAGGTCCTTTTTATGAGTGTATGCATAAAAAACAATACATCTTGAATCCATTTTGATTTAAATTTGCCAGGTTTTACACAAACACACATGAAGAAAGAACCGTGCCCGAAGCTGTTCGAAAAGTGACGTGTAAAAAAGCTAAAAGAGTGAGGATTTTAAATTCTGTCAATATCTGGCAAAAATAGAATATCTCTCAGTTGAGATCAGCCATGCAGTAACAGAGCTGATTGAAGAGCAGTGGACACCAATTGACAGTAATGCCTCAGATTGTAAACATGCGGATCTCATTTCATGTGGGACTTCAGGAAAGTTTGTTTTCTGAGTCCTGAGCTGCTGTTTTTGACGAGAAAAGTCTCATGGTGAGACGTGTCAGAGATGAAACTGCGAAACATGACGATAGGAAGAAAATGTTGCAATATTCGGAGGATTAAAACTGAAACTCTCTAACCTCAGCCCTACTGATCATGTAAACAGTGTGAAAAAGTCAGAAAATATGACAATTTAAATGCATTTTACCCATTCTGACAAAATGATTGGTCAAATATCCATCCAGAGCTTTATTTATGGCAGCAGCTTCATAAATTAGTCAAAGTCCAGCATGTTTTGTGAGCTTCTTGGTGGGTTGTTGATACCCTCCAGAGGTGCATTCATTCACCAGCCCTGTTTAGTCCGTTTTAATCAAACTCCAATTCGTTTCCCTAAAAGTCCGGTTCGTTTGGGGAGGTGTGAATGTGCAATCAAACTCTGATCCGCAGAGAAACCTCAGTCTTGGTTCACCAAGTGGACCGGAGACCGCTCCAAAAGTAGGAAGCGGACTGCAGCGCAAGGCATTCTGGGTAAATACAACCACAACAAACATGCTAGTGTTGCGCTAGTAGGAAAAACAACTGGTGGTCTTTTACCAAAGACAAAAGATAAATCCTACAACCGCTAAAATCTGAAGCTACGCCATTTTTATTTACATTTTATGAAGAAGGAAGCTGCTCTCAGTGTCTTCTTCAGAGATTTTTGTGTCGCTTCCTTCAGTGGTTCTCAGTGCAGCGCCCCCACAGGTGAGGAGGGGAACAGGTTCTTCAAATGGTTTGGATCGTTTGACACAGGGTATTGTGAACGAACCGCACAGCTGAAAATGTAACAAATGTTACCAAATCGAACCGAGTCTACTGGACTATAAGGTGAAAGATATCGAAATTTATTTCTAAATGTTTTTGAATTTCTTTTGTTGAGTGCAATGTGTTTCTTTTGGCATCTCTTGGCCTACATCCTGTTATCAGACAGGTTAAGGTTAGGTTATTTCTTGATTTTTACCAATTTGGCAGTAATCAGGGGTGGATGTAGTTAAAGAAATTGAACTCAGTTAATTCATTATTTAACCAGGGGAGGCTGATTGCATCCTCACATTGGGGCTGGTAGCTTTGTTTCCCATTAATACATGGAACTATCCTTTTTTTTTTCTTTTTCTTTTTTTTCACATTTTTATCGTTTTCTAATATTACAATTTGTCTTACGATATGAAACATTCAAGTGAGAAAAAATGTAAACACAAAATGATTGTTTATCCAATCATGAAGTGCAAATTATTAGCAGTCTTTTTGTGGCAGTGAAAAGATCATTGCAAGTTTGCAACCTGCCCATCAACCTTCATGTTTCCCACTGAATCTGAGCTACTGGAGCGGCTGGGAGATGGTCGACAAGGAAACAACGAATAGCACCACTGATTACTCAGAAATCAGCTCTCCTGGTGGCCTTCTTCCTTTTTGCCCTCCTGCTGAGCTGCTTGATTGAGTTCACAGCCGAGGAGGGCAATCTGGTGCCCAAGAAGACAAATTAGTTTTACAAAAAAGAAAAACTAAAGGTTGGTGCCTGAGGCAGAAGGAGAAGAGCAAGGAAAGAAGCCAGACTTTTACTGAAACAAGTGAAATTTGAGTTAGTCTTTCCTGTGATGATTAGTCAGGAAATAAAGTTAACAAATCTCACTGCTTATCAAAAATTATGAAAAAATCTCAAGACTTTTTAACAATTGTATGAAGAGGGATTTCTGTTTTAAATTCATTATTAGCAGTGGAAAAGTTACAATAAAAATCTAACAGTTGATTGATGATTAAAAGGATAAATATCACATCCAATATCAAAGTGTCTGTATTTTACTTAAAAATAAAATCCAGCTTAAATAACTGATAAAATACTCAATAAACAAGATGAACAAATAGTAACACATCAACTGAATTCACAGCGACATTCTTGGAAAAAGTAAAAAGAATCTTGAATTTGTTTTAGCATGTCGGCTTTCAAAAGCTGCAACTTTGTGAGGTAGAAGTGACCAGAAGCCACACAAATGGTGCAAACAGCTGCAGTTTGATAGTTTTAATGGCTAACACTCTTGCTTAATGTCAAAGAGCATCACTATTTTCAGCAAAATTAGTGTAATATTTTGAGAAACATGCTGTTTTTTCTAATATAATATCTACCTTGCCACTTGAAGTGGGCAGGAAAGCAGAGTAGCTTGTTCAACATTTCATAGTTTTTTATTATTTTGATTTTCTGCAGGAGAGGTTTGAGGCGCTCTTCAGGATCTACGATGACCAGGTCACTTTCCAGTTGTTCAAAAGCTTCAGGAGAGTCCGGATCAACTTCAGCACCCCAGAGGCGGCGGCCCGCGCCCGCATCGAGCTGCACGAGTCCGAGTTCAACGGCAAGAAGCTAAAACTCTACTTCGCTCAGGTGAGGAAATGCCCAGGGGAGCTGTTGAATACATTACATTACTGTGATTTATCTCCCGTGTTTCTGCTTATGTTCCACTTAGTTTCCATCTAAATATAAATAAAAGTACACTGCAAAAACACAAAATCTTACCAAGTAGATATTTGCGTTAGAAACTAGACCTAAAATACTTGATATTTTGTGTTTTTGCAGTGAAGCAGGACAGTTCAGGGTGAGCCCCTCTCAGACTTTTGCATCGTAGGAAAATATGTCGAAAAAGTTTCCAAAAAGCTTCACCCACTATGACCCTGCAGCACCTTCTTGTACTTTGACGTAAGAGGATTATGGATTTTAGAGCTCCGATAAAGGCCTCATGTAGGTATTGTAATTACAGCAATTGCAAGCTATCAAAACGCCAAAATCCCTTTATCTGAACAGGCTTGCTATTAAACATAAGAGGCCTCAAACTGTGGCTTTTTGTTAGCAAATTGCACATAAAGAACTCAGGAAGTCTAAAAACTTCCTGAGGTTCATGGATCTTATTTTGTTCTTTTTATTTTTTGCAGACATGATTGTTTTCTTGCTGATTTTCCTGCCACTCACCTCTTTCGTAGAGGAACAACACGCGTCATGTGTTTGTTTTCCGTCCAACAGATCCAGAACGGCGATGAAGACATCGACAAGTCGTATCTGGCTCCTCCGCAGCCGGTCAAACAGTTCCTGATCTCTCCACCCGCCTCTCCGCCTGTCGGCTGGAGTCAGAGCGAAGACGCCACGCCTGTCATCAACTATGACCTGCTGTGTGCTGTGGCTAAGCTCGGACCTGGTCAGTGCTGCTTTGTAATTGTTACTCTCATGGAAAAAGGAAATGAGTTTTTTGCAGTAGTATTGAAATCAGGGTTGGGCAATATGATGTAAAAATAAAATCTTTTATTTAAAGTAATCAGAGGAAATATAAATTGACTCACTTTTGCAGATTTTTTCTTTCTTTTGGGGGTTAAAAATGTTGAAAACCACATAGTTTCTCTCCCACTTCACATTTATGTAATGTTTTTGTTTTGGTCTATCATGTAAAATCGCACTAATACTTTTGCAAGCCTTTGTAATTAATTTCCTCAAAGCTAGTGTTCTCTTTTAAAGGTTGTCATGAATCTGTTTCTTTAATGAGCTGGTTTGGATGCGTTGTCATTATAAAAACTTCCTTTAATGGTTTCTTGTGAAAATCTGAAAGCTTTTTGAGCTCAGATGTCTACTGCTGCTACATTTTGCACCAAGCCCGGTTTCTGCAGTGATTATTAACCATCTGTATGCATCAGACTGCTGACAGGGTGCAAAAGTAACACAGAAAGCTTACAGTGGAGTGTTTAATCAGGCAGAGGATTGCACAGCTTATGCAGCAATGAGTTGGTTCTGCTAAAGTTTGATTTTGCAGACTTGCATGTGCTGCAGCAGTAATGTGAGGTCAAACACAGGGCGTCATAGAGCAGCTCTGCAGCACAACGTCTTGCAGTCATTAACTGTGTTTCTATTAAAAATGTGCAAACTGAAATTACAAAAATAAATTTGCTTAACTGGAAACAACAATTTCGAAAAAAAACACGTTTTTCTATAAGAAGTTTTTGCTCTAGGATGAGGTGGTTTTATCGTAATCGATGATCTTTTGACGTCACATGATTAACAAACGGATGTTACTACTGGCGAAAATGACGAAGAAGACTACAGGAAGTTGTAGGAGGATGGCGGCTCAATCTCACAGCATTGCACAGTTCAGAGAAACTTCAGTGTCATTTGAACTTATTGAATCAAATACTCTTCTTTAAAATCGCTAACTACACTTTTCTCAAAACGCTGCAGACAAGGAGAAAGTGTGAATAAGACGCCAACGTTTTCACTAATGGCTGAAATATGAATATATTTCATGTAAATGTTTAAATCTGTCAAGATTTTTAATGACTTATCATTTAAAGAATTGCTTCTCATGTGATTTTAATTTCATTTCTTATTTAATGTAAATGCAGCAAATGCAGATTTGTGCACATTTGTATTGAAAACACTTGTTTTGCAGATTTTCATCAGGTTTGCAGCAGCTATGTGCGATGAAAAACACATTTCCAAATCTGCTTTCGGCTGAATACTTTTTATTATCTCCATCAAAAAAAAACAAAAAAAAAAAACATTATCTCAAACAAACACTCACACTCACACAGGCAGCGAGTCCAGCTCAGACGGCCACTTTGTGCCGTTGCCATAGAAACACGAGGCATCAGGAAATGGCTTTGTTTCTCGCCTCATATCCTGGCGTCTGAAATCAGATTAGGGCGCAGTGCAGCTCGCTGGCTCCCTCTGTCCGCCACCTGCTGTAACTGCAGCACTCCGTTCGCGCCCCATCTCTGTGTTTGGCGCCGCAGCACCCATTTCCCTCTGCCTGCCAGCTGCCTGCCAGCTGCCTGATCGCGTCTACATGGCAACCGAGATGCAATCTAAGTGTGTGTTTTCAGTCTGAGTTCATCTGGATTATTTTTGGAAGAAGCTTTTTGTTTTAGCTTGATGTTCAGTTTGGCTGGTACAGTTCCCTGCTAAAGGAGTCACTCCCTTCTCACCTGGCTTTACATTTGCAGAAACGAATCTCTCCGTGTTCCAACAGATCAACACAATTAAGTGAATAATTGTAAAGCAGGAAGGAAATGATGCACAGTTTTCAACATTTTTTTCTTTCATATTGAAGAGACTAAAAAACATTGCTCATTCTTTGCAAAATAAAAATTTCAGTTTCACTCAGATTCATTTTTAAGTCTTGCAGCAGATTCTAGATTGGATTTGGGTCTGGGCTTTGACTGGGACATTCTGGATATGCTTTGATGTAAACCATGCCATTTTAGCTCTAGAATAGATGTTAGGTGCCCCAGTGATTATTTTAGTAATCAATTATTCTGAGGATTAATCGCATTTAAAAATTGTCACATTCATTAAATTTTTCATTGAACCACTCAAGATTATTTTCTAAGACATTAGAAATGCTGTCAAAATGCAAATAAACGCATAAATCTGTTTATTTTTATTAAGAAAACAAACATTTTTTGTCAAATATAATGTACAGCTGACCTGTTGATTAGTTATTTAAATAACTAATTAATAACTAGAAAGAAAAAAGTGTTTAAGAAGATTTTTTTACCGGATTCAAATTCACAAAAGAATGTTATTGTGTTGCTTAAGTGGTTAAATCAAAAAACTGCAGAACTCCAAAAACACAAACTCTTACCAGTTACCAGTACACTTGAAATGATACAAAACTAACTTACCAGTAACTTTTCTGCGAGATAATTAGCTTAATTTAAGTAAATAATTCCTTAATATTGATGAAAAAGTACTAGATCCACTGACAGATTATTATAACAAAACATTTTTCCATGTTATTTGGAGTTATTTACTTAAAACAAGTTGAAAATTTACTAAACTCACATTTCAATATTTGCACTAGAAACTAGACTAAAAATGCTTGGTAAGATTTTGTGTTTGCAGTCAATGTGCCATTTCTTTATCCGATTAATCACATATTATGATGATTAATCGTCAGATTTATTGATTAATCAGTTATTAAATTATTGTTAAATATTAGAATACTTCATTATTTATGATGTAAAGCTGAAATGAGCCACATAAATAAGCTTGATGGATTGATTGATTGTCTACTTCTTTCCCCTCCAGGTGAAAAGTACGAGCTCCACGCGGGGACAGAGTCCACCCCCAGCGTGGTCGTCCACGTGTGCGAGAGTGAGACGGAGGAGGACGAGGCGGTGCGGCCAAAGCAGCAGATCGTCCAGACCAGACGTCCCGACGGGCCTCCCGCCGTCTTCAACTAAACGGGGGGACGGTGGGGAGCCTCCGCCCCGACCCCGCCTCCTCGGCCTCCCGACTGCGGCGCGGCGTCCGCACCCTTTAAAAAACCCGTGACACACCTGCCCCCCCCCTCCTCTCTCTCTCTCTCTCGTCTCTGCACTCACAGAGAGCGTCGACGCCCCTCATTTCAGTTCAACTACAAGCGAAAAACAAAAACATTGCTTCGAACGACGGCGTTTGTGGTGGAGCGCGGCGATGGAATGAGGCGGCCGGAAGGGAATGGATGACACACAAACACTCATCACATTCTGCGGACAGCGTGGGGAGCGGCGGCCTGGCCTCCCACCCACCAAACTCCCCCCCTCCTCAGTTTTCAGCAACACGGGGGGCGAACATACCTGTCCGAACACAGGCACCTGTCACGTATCACTCCCAGCTGTCATCGCTGCTCGTCCCTCACCTCTTCCCTTCATTTGTACAACGATCACCCCGGACATTTTGTTTTTCCTTTCAAGATATATTAGACTTTCTTTTTCAAATCTGCTGTCTTGCATCAGGACCGAGTGTGTGATGTTGCCGCTCCTCTCTGCATGTATATACTCTGTTATGAAAAATATGTACTGAAACACAAATACTAACAAGTCATTCGAAGAAAAAGGAACCTATTTAACGTCACACACCGCACGAAGCGCCATACGTGACTAACAAAGATGCGCTGGATGTTTGACTTTCTTTATTTCTGCTTCTTCTTTTGTCTTCTTTTTTTATTTGAAAGGTGTTTTTGCTAACTAGATGTGTATTCATACTCTGTATTTGATAACCCAACAATTTTTGCATGCCTAGTTACTTCTGGAGACGAGAAGCTGAAGCTTTTTTGCTATTGTTCGTGATGGCAGGGAATTGGTGTTGGCGGCGAGTTTTGCTAAAACTTGATGGATTGGAAAACAGTTCATCCCTCCTTTTCTTAAAGGAGTTTTGTGATATTTGTCTCTTTTTTTAAATTGTATTTTCACATCCCTTTCGTTTGCTTTCTGCATGTCAGGTTTTCTGACAAACTGCTTGTTTTGCACTGAGAATCTCTTTTTCTCTCTCTCTCTCTGTGAATTGAAACGTGCTGCTTCTTGCCGTGTAAATATGTCAAAATGGTTTCTCTGGTTCTTTTTGCAGCCGACTGATGCGGGGGAGAAAAGAAAAAACATGAAATGGACCGACCAAAGCATTTATTCGCAAATGGATTCTTAGTGTTTCTTTGCATTTCTCACCTGCTTGTTTAACCAGATGAAGAAACATGAATAACTGCTTGTAACAGGTGTCTGAATCTTATGTCATTTGGCAGCTTTATATCTGTTTGGCTGTAAAGCATTAAGAAAAAGACGTGTCTGTGTGTATGCAAGTGTGCGTTTCTTCTTTATTTGAGGCAAAGCTTTTATCTCAAGCTCAGCACCTGGTCAGCCTTTTTCACCAGCACATTATATTGCAGTGAGTGAAACACTCCAGTGAACCCTTTAGGCCTTTTGGATCTATAGGAGCGAGCTGCTGGGATACATGTTCACCTGAGGCTTGACGGGAAGCAGGACGGCGCAGCAGAAGGAATTTAAAAATATATATATCTACTTTGTGTTTCTGTTTGTCTTAAGCATCTGTTTTTCTGAGAAACGGCTCTCTGACAGAGTGAACGTTTTACTGGAGCCGATGCATTTCGATGGTTTAAAGGAAAACGCAGCAGCAGAGCATGAGGAAACGCATTTCTTTTTATTTTTTACTCTGTAATCATGGAGATTTAAACTGGTGCACTTTGGTCACAGTCGAGAAGAAGATGTATATTTATGTACATATGCCAAGTGTTTTGTTTCTTTTCTTGCTGAGGTCAGTCTCAGTGTGCAGTTTGTTACAGCTTTTCCTTGGCTTTGTTGTAATGGGGAGGAGAAAAACATTAAAAAGAAAAACAAACAAAAAACCACATGTAACCTGAAGATGCTCGATCAAAACCAACTGTCTTGGTGTTGTTGTTCGACATTGACTCAGTTTGAATGTTTCATTTACTTCTGGGGAACTTAAATAGCTCAATAATACTGTTAATACTGTCACTGTTGTAACGTTTCTGTTGAGATCTGAATATTGTGTCTGAATATCGTAGAAATCCAGAAAACAACGTAGCAAAAACAAGCAATAATTTACAGTTGTATGATACCAGTATGTGTATTTTACATGTTCTGTACCTATTTCTCAGACATGGTCTCTCTGTCTCTGACAGTTATCTGCTTCTGTTTGTGTAGTAAGGAAGTCCATTTGTTTCACATAGAGAAATACATAAAGACTCATTTTTAAAAGCCACGCCTTTAAGTCCTTCATTTTCTGGGTGTTTTTCTGCTGCAGAGCCAAACTTTTGATGAGTCGGTTCTGATTGTCAAGTTTAAAAAGAAATCAGATGGAACAGATGGTTACTTTTTGGGGGGCTGGTTAATGCTTTCAGACAAAACTGCTGAAAACTAAAACAAAAAGCACAACAAAATACTTCTTAAAGTTGTTGCTTATTTAAAGGATTTAATAAATGATTAAGTCAAGGATTCAAGCAGGAGGATTTTTTTGTGTTGCTGTATTTTACAGCTGTAGTTTCCTCCTGTGGCGGTGAAAGAAACAACAGAATACCTCCACTGCTGCTTTCGCAATCGGCACAACTACAAACTTCATGTCTGCAGCACCTGTGACGCAGCTGCAAGACAAAGAGCGCCACTCATGAGGTGAAAAGCGCAGCAGCTGGGAGGTGAGGCTCGAAAAGCCCCTCTTTCTCTTCGTGGGGTGCGGATCGGGGAATTCCTCCTCACAATGAGCCTAACTGTTGAATGTGTCGATGTGTGCACACCTACCAGAGATCAGGTTAGCATGGTGGCTGCTAGCCGGCCCAGAAGCTTCAGGTGTTGTGCAAAAGTATTCACGCTCTGCAAACATTTTCGCAATTTCTCACTTTGCAACCACAAATTTCAATGTTTCAAATGTGGATTTTATATAGCAGAACAATAGAAACTGATTCTTAGGCGAGAATAAGAGCAAAATTATTCACTTTTTAAATGTTGTGAATAATATGAAATTAGTTCCGTCCCTTCAATTAATGCAAGTTAGTGATTAATGAGTTAATCTAGAATCGATTGGCTAGTGATTGATTGGCAGAAATGTTCATAAAACTTGAGTTTTCTCTTATATTGTGAGAAAATCCATAATATAATAGTTATAGGTTTCCTCATGAACCATAACTTATATTACTAGTTATGAGTTATCATAATGGCATACTGGACCATGCTAAGAAAATAAAAAAAGAAAATTACAGGAAAACGTCATAACATTGGAAATATGGGAATTAAGCCTTAATATTTTTATTTATTGTTTATGTTCAGAAATTCTAACTTGTCAGTCAAGTGCATGACTCCCAAGTGTTTATGTGCAAGAAACAAAATATTACTAAATATGTTTGGTCTAAGGGCTGCACAGTGGCGCAGTTGGTAGAGCTGTTGCCTTGCAGCAAGAAGGTTCTGGGTTCAATTCTTTATCTCTATAAATTGTCTTTTAAAAGCTTAAACAGCCAAAGCTGTTTTGCCATCGTTTTGTTTTTTTATTCGTTGTTGAAGACCCTCTCGAAGGATTCCTGTCATTCTTACTGAACAGACTAGAATTTCCTGAAATCACATTTGGACAGTCATTGTTGTTCCTGCAGGTCTGAATGAAAACACACTGATGTCTGCAGCAGCACCACTGGATGGAGACTGATGGATTCCCTTTTCTATTGTGGTTTTCCTGCCTTGTGAAACCTGACCTCTTCACGGTCACATAATGGGACACACACAAGCGGGTCATCTGCATCACTCTCGTCCTGTTATGGGATTCCTGACAATGCAGGAGAAGTTTAGTTACACTGTTTTGTACAAAAGCAAAGATGCTGCTTGCTTTGTCATGATGGGCTCCACCCAAACCCTGGAGGGAAAGTGAAGCTCGATCCTGGAGCTGCAGACTGATGTCGGCGATTCCTGTGCAGGGAATACCTTCAATACTGAGCGCTTAAATGGAGATTATAAGAGAAAAAACAGGAGTGATGCATTTTTTCTCCTCCATCCAATTCCTTTTGGACACGTTAGTTAATTTTCAACTCCATTCAAAAGGTGTTAGTGCAAAGACTAGCAGGTTTATTACTCTGATGCCTGGTTTAAGCTGCAGCCCCAGAACCAAACATGGAGAAGCAGCATTCAGTTTTTATGCTCCTCTGATCTGGAACAAACTTTCAGTAAACTGCAAAACAACCGAAACACTGAGTCCCTTTAAATAAAGACCTGTTTGGATCTGCCTTTGATTAGCAGTAAGTGGAAACACTGTAGCTGCGTTGTCATTATAAATGTGCACAAAACTGAAGTCAATATTCCACTAAAGTAGAAAAAGCATAATTTTACAAGAAACACAATTAAAATCACACATAATGAAGTTTGTTCACACAAAAAGTAATTAAAAACATGATTGTCCAACGTGATCAACAACATCTGGTTGTTGATCACATGACTTGTGTGATGCGGAAAAAAAAAATTCATTGTTGCTTTGCAAAATAAAACAAAAAAAAATCGCATCTCATCCTGGAATAATAACTTTTTATCGAGTTTTTTTTTTAATTGCCATGTTTCCATTTTTAAAATGTCAAATTATATGGTCAGTGGAAATGCAGCAATTAATCAACATATTATGAGCTCAGTACATCCATCCATCCATCCATTTTCTGAACACCCTTGTCCCTCAGTGGGGTCGGGAGGGGTGCTGGTGCCTATCTCCAGCTAACGTTCCGGGCGAGAGGCGGGGTACATCCTGGACAGGTCGCCAGTCTGTCGCAGGAGCTCAGTACAGTATCAAGTAATTATTTTGTACTCCACTTTTACTTTAACTTGAGTAATTTTATCATGAAGTATTTCTTCTCTCACTTGAGTAAAATGTCTGGATTTTCTGTCCACTGAATGAAAAACAAACGTTTTAACCAAAACTCCACCAGACTCAGACTCACACCTGCAGTTTCTGTTAAAGTTTCATAAGTTTTTTATTGAAAGAAACTGATTTGGAAACTTGTAAAGTTTTTTTTGGGGGGGGTAAGGGGGGTACTTAAATTATTATAATTTTTAATACTAAAATTTCCTCTGAACTTTATTTATTGGCCCGTCTGATGATGTAATCTTTAAATACTAAATGATTTGATCAGTTAATCAATACTTGAGTAGACTTTTTACCAAATACTTTTTTACTCTTGTTTGAGTAATTTCTTGGCTACTACTTTTATTTGGGTAAAAATATGTTGAAGTAGTGCTACTTTTATTAATTAAGCACAACGTTTGGCCACCCTCCCCACTTCTGCATACTGTATTGATGATGTAATTTGATAAAATATAAATCAAGCAATATAATATTGCTTGATTCATAAATAGTGACTGTATTACAACTTTATGATGTAAAGTACTTTTGAAATGTGTTCTACAAATAAGCTTGACTTGGCCTACAAACTGATTTATGATTTTATTGCATGCAGACTTCAAGCACTCTGCACCTTTTCATGTGAGACGCAAACATGACACTCTGCAGAGGCCCAGGCTATGGAGAGAGCAGCTCATTTTGAAAAGGCACGCCTAAGGGCCGGGCAGAAGGACCAGAAAAACCAGCTGCCTCAGATGGTTCCTCTCGGCACAGCAAACGTGGAGTCTCCTCCTCTTTTACCCCTTCTTCCTCCTCCCTCCTTTAATACTCACTGAAACTGCACACCGACACACCTCTGCTTGGTTTTCAACCCTCTCCCTGTCTCATATTTTAGTTTTATTACACCTGAAGTTGTGTTGTCTTCCTCCATTTCTCCTGTCCGACACCTGGAGCAGACCTGCTGTGATCTACCGGCTCATACAGGTGGACTATGCCTCCTTCGGCCAGCTGACAGTGGGGGAACCATCGCTGCTCAGCGCCCACCTGGGAAGGGCTTGAGCTGGAACACAGAGGAGTCCGTTTGGTAGGTCACACAACTGATTCTACGCTTTTAAGATTGTTTGTGTGTGTGTGTTGTGATTGAACCTGAGTGAGAACAATGCACTGCAAAAAGTTTTAAGTCAATATTTAATTTACTATTGATGAAAACGTGCTGGTTCCTCTGGCAGATTATTTCACCCATAAAGTAAGAATAATGTCTTTAGTGAAATAATCTGCCAGAGGATCTTCTATTTTTTATCTATACTAAGGGAAGAAAACAAAAACCCATATGTTATTACTTCACTGATTCAAGGGTTTTTTTACTTTTCAACTATTTTTTATTTCAACTATAACAAAATAAAATGTCTTCTTAGTGAAATATCATCCAAAATCATTTCAAGGGCACAAATGGGCCCCGGGCCGCACGTTGAACACCCCGGTAATAACCTTGGTAGAGCGTTAAACTTCTGCCACACTGAAGGGTTTAGAGGTTGAATTGCCTTTATATGGTCATGCTGCAACATCTCAGTCGGATTTAAGTCTGAACTTTGAGTAGGCCACACAAAAGCCATTATTTTTTCATTCAGATTTGGACTCAGAGAGTTTGGGGTCCTGGTTCTGCTGCGTAACCCTAAAAGTCGTTTCATCATTTCCAGGTGGAGAGGAACCTTTACCTGTCAGCATCTTTTTCTGAAATTCCTAATAGTTTTGATGAAAATCAAAATGTTTTTCGGTCAGATGTTGGTATTCTTTTTGGTCTTTCTCCTGTGGCAGCCATTTTTAAATCCCTATCACAGGTTTTGCAAACATTTCTATGCTAATAGATGCTAATGACCGTTTCTCATCTCATGGATGGTGAAAAACTGTCAATAACAATTGATTTTTGATTTATCGGGTTTAGCCTTTACTCTTTCGCACAGAGCCAGGTTGATCTGGATGGATGTCTCCTTAATAAATCAAATTATTGTGTAACTTCAACGCTTTGTATTCAGACACATTAAATTTGTCTGATGTTAACAATTACACTGGTTTAGTTTCTTTTTCAAATATCTTACTACACTTGAGAAAAGATTAAACTAAATGAAAAGTAACTTTTCAGCAAGATATATGAGATTTAAGTCAATTATTCCTTAATATTTGTGAAAAAGTATTAGTTCTACTGGCAGATTATTCTCTTATAACATGGGAAAATGTATTTTTCCTAAATATTAAGGAACTATCGATTTAAAACAAGCTCCTATAACTTGCCAAAATAATTACTTGTAAGTTAGTTTTGTCTCATAATATCAAGTGTAGTAAGATATTTGTGCTGAAAGCTAAGCAGAAATACTTGATAAGATTTGATGTTTCTGCTGTAGAGCTTTGGGCTTTTCACTATGCATAAAAGTGACATTTTTAAACATGATAACAAAAGTAACTTTATTCATTTGTTAACAAATCTGGTGTCCCAAACATGAGCAGCAGAGCTTCTTATAACAGTAGCTACACAAACTGTGAAGACAAGTCAAGTCTTTTTGTCCTTTCCAAACTGCTCGTCCATTTCTCTCTTTCTTTTTGTTTCACACTCGACAGGCCGCTTTAGACACTTTCAGTGAATGCATCAATCAGACTCCTGCTTCAGAAACGAACACTTTACCTCCACACTCGGTTTTGAACACTGGAAGCTTGTATTTTAAATAAAATGCCATTTTTTGTGAGGGATTTTTGCTTCTAGAGTCATAATATTTGCCTTTAAGTTTAAGATTTGCCTCTCATATTTATTCTTTTTATGCTAGTGTTTCCACCGATCGCTCAGCCAATGACGTGTCCCGACATGAGACGTCATTCTGCTGATCCAGATCAATAAATGTCACCGCTAAATCTCTCATCAATGCGACAGCTGGAAAACAAATGAAGAGGGAAGTCCACTTCTTTGAACTCAAATTTCATATCTGCTCTCCTAAGGCTGCTAATAGGCGCTCTGTTCTCCTCATTAACCTTCTCAAATATTGACAGCGGGCGAAATCTGGTAAAGGTCAGACTGATTGTGTTTATGTGCGCTGGAGATGAAGAGCTCTGTATTTACAGTTCTGTGGAGAGCAAAGCCCGAATGCCCTTTAGCTTCGCTTGTTCTCTCCCCCGGTGGAAAGAAAAGAGGAAACTGAAGAGTTCCTGGGTCTGAACAAAAGGAGCTCATGATTTGTTCACTCACGGCGGAAAAGAGGATATTGAATTTGTAGCATTTGAGAATAGCAGCAGTTTGCAGAAAGAGAAATAAACAGTTATTACTGGGAAAAGACCAGCAAATGGGGAAGTGAATTTATCAGCAGCACTTGTAACCAACTGGGTTACTTACAAAAAAAGCATGTTTACAATTGAAAATGTTCATGATAAACATTTTTCATGAACATTTTTCAAACTTTTACAATAAATCTGAGCAATATAACCTGTAGATACGATGTAAAATTAGAGTAAATGAAGGATTTGGTCTTTTAAAAATGGACTACATGAAAATGTTTCTTAGATTGTTGATGATTTATTTGAAAAGAGACAGAGAGAAAAATATGTGAAAGTTAGCCGTAAAGGCTAGGTTCTTCCATAAATATAATGAATTTCAGTGACATACAGATGGGTTAACAAGCTCTTACAAAAGAGTAGTAGTAATAATTAATAAAAAGCATTTTTTAATCTAAAGAAAACATAAAGTTACACATTTTAAAAGAATAGACGTTAACATCACTGCTGTTTATCACATGAACTATTAATATGAGTGAAAACAACAGAAATGTATCTGGTCCTCTAACAAAATGGCTTCTGCACCAAAGAAACATCAAAAATAAATCAAAGCTAAAACATGTTGAGCTGGATGTTAATCAGTGTCGTTCCCAGTCCTCTGCTCAATGCTATGCTAGCTAGCTTTATCGTTAGCAGTCTGGAGGAGGTTTTTCTCTCTCGCTCGGTGCATTTTGTTTCGTTCAGCCCTTTTGTTGTGTCTGAATAAGCAACCTGCTCGCTTCTTGAACATGAAGACATTATCTCCGGGTTCAGAGTGCTCTTTCTTTGTTTTTCAAAGTTCGCTTGTAACTGGAGTTGTCAGGACACCGAAGGCATGTAATCCATTCCTGCGCTGCTGGTGAAAACAAAACAGGGAGATTTATGTGAAACAGGGAGATTTCTGCACTTCTTCAGGCAAACTTTATTTTTTAAAGAAATGAAGGGCTACAGCAGGTTTTTGAAAACCAGAACTTTTGTTTTGGAGGCTATGCAGCTGGAAGTGTTTTTTTTCTCTTACTTTTCTACTTTTGTAGTTGTTTTGTTGTGTAACCGTGACAACAAGGCATTGTCTTGTTGTCAGCTGGGAGCAGCTGATCAGTATCTCCAAAGCTCAAATAATACCTGAACTACAACCCCAAATATCCATCAAATATGGAGTTGAAAAGAGTCAGTCAGAGGCCTGTCAGATTCGCTGCAAGACTGACTGCTACTGGAGCTTCTTCCTGCCTACAGCATCTCTGTTTATGGCAGCTCTTCAAAGATACTTTAATGACACCAGTTATGACAACATTTAATTTCCTTTGGGGAAGTATTTAAAAATAGAGCCGCGACTAGAGCAGCTTATAGAAGGACATCACTTCTAGTGATTCATTCATTTAAAACCTGGAAACCACCTCTCCAGTTACAGTAGTGATAGATTAAGTGACCTCACGCCTCCAGTAAAGCAAGTCCAACTCTCTCCTGAATCATTCAGCCAGCATTCGTCAGAGGAAATAGTGTGTAATTATTAGTCAGAGTTGAGCCATGAGTAGTTGTATTACAATGGAGCGGCACAGGGATAGGGAGTGGCTACGTGTGATTAGCTTAAGGTGTGAAAAGTGAGTGTTTCTCCGAGGAATTTGCAGCATCTCAATCAGCATTATCTGTTCTTTATGTGACGCAGAAACTACAGAGGGAACATATCTGTCATGCAGCCTGTTTGGGGACAATTCACCGCAAGAGAGATTCACTTTTTCAGATTTTATCATGTTGCAATTAGGAATGCACCGATCCACTTTTATCAACTTCTGATACCGATACCGATACCTGAGGTTCAGCATCACCTGATACCGATCTGGTACAGAAAAACAGTGCAGAACTGATTTAAAATATTTCTCTTTTTTTTCATAAATGTACTGAATTACACATTTATCTGGTAACTCTGAACCAGTACAGCTCACTTAAATACTCCAGAAGCTTCACCAGCTAATGTAAAACAACTAGAAACAGACGAAAACAATAAGTTGACTGTCTTGGTAAAATGTGTAAAAATATAAAATAAAATGTAAAATAAACAGCAACAAACCTTTCAAATTATTTCTAAATATGATGTAAAATAAATAGTAAAGCATGACGTTTCTCAGAGCACAAAACATAGAATTAGACTGAATAGACCTGCCCTTCTGGATTTGTCACTGATACCTGATCTAGATTTTTTCCCAATGTCTGCACCAATACAGATATTGATATCGAATCGATGCACCTCTAGTTAAAGAGATGGTAGCACATTACATATTTTGATTTGATGTATTTATTAGAGTGACTTACAAGTCACTACAGATATAAAACAATGTTAAGAAAACCACCAAACTACATTATAAAACATTTACAAAAAGTTAAATTCTAGCACAAAAAAGAAACCTCTCTGTCTTTATTGTCAAGCTTGCTCAGCAAACATCTTTTTAACTAAATAACAAACTCAACATTTGTGCTTCAGACAGCCAAAACAGAAAATCTGCTGCAAATATTGATTAAGATTCTGTGATAATTAAATATCTGTCTGTAGCGCCTCCAGACTGTTATCGAGGTGGAAATCAGGGCATTTTTACTCCTCCACCTCCTCTTCCTCTTCTTCTTCTTCTTTTTCTTCTTCTTGCATGAAGGAAATAGTGTTTGCCACATTCCTGTTTCTCCTGAAATCTACAACCATGTCCTTTGTCTTGCTCACATTCAAGATAAGATGATTGTTCCCACACCAGCAGACCAAGAACTGTCTGTACTCAACCAAAGCTCAACCTCTGATTCACTCGATCCAAGACTTGAACAGCACGACAGCACATTAGAACTAAGAATAAAATAAAATTATGAGCATAAAGTCATAAATTATGTGAATAATGTTACAATATTATGAGAATAAAAGTCGTTTCAATAGAATAAAGTCATAGTATTACAAGAAAAAAATCATATTATGAGGAAAAAAGTCATAATATCACAAGAATAATATTATGAGAATAAAGTTGTAAGTTGATTTGACTGATAAAATAATATTCAAGCTCACAAATGTTATTTTTCCATATTCTGTTTCTGAGGGCCACAGAAGGAGTTTCTGCGAACCAGATTTGGCCCACTGGCCTTGAGTTTGACATACATTTGTCTAGAGGCAAAAGGGATTTCATCATCGTTTAAACATGAATACTTTTGGAGTAAATTGTCCTTTTCCGTTTAATGTTGCTCTCATAAATCTTCTCCATTGTTTGCTGCATAACTTCCTCGGTTATGTTGCCAAAGCAGTTGCGCTGCCAACCTTTTCGGCGTACAATCCAATCACTTATCTTTAGCTGTCCGGTCTGTAAACAGTGAGTGATAGATGTCATTATTAACCTTTGTGCTTAATGTCAACACGTAAAGATTCATTGATGAGCAGGAAGCTGCATGACTCGCTCCGCACACAGAAACATCCAACACAGCTCTGATCTCTAGGTAATAAAAAGTAAATCTTGATTCCTTCACCTTTCTGTCTCTTCATTTTCATGTCAGTCGGGGTTTTTTTTTATCAGCTCTTCAGTTTTAGATGGAAAATTCCCATTGGTCTCCTGGACATGCAAAGCTTGTAAACTTTGATTGATAAACCAGCGTGGGCCGCTGCAGTTTCCCATAAATTATAGGATAAAACATTGGTAATAAACGTGGGAAGGAGACGTGAAGGAGAAGTTTATTATTGCTTACAAACTACAAATATTTTTCTTTTTCAATCATGCAGCTATAGCTGACTATGAAAATAAATGCAGCTGATTGTGAATAGAAAAATAAGTGATTAAATATGTGGCTGAACATAAAAACAAAAATAATAGTCTATCTGCGGGATGAAAATTTTTACTTCATTATTTTAAATGTAAAGATTAGGATCGATATCAGCCAATACTAATCATTTTTTTAATGTATCGTATCGGTTTGATAAATAATACCTGTCATGAACCGTGTTTCTGTGTATTTATTTTTAAGGGTTTTCTGTGTTCAGTTTCTGTCCTGAGTCTCTGTTGTCTCTGCGTCTTCCCCGTTGATTGCTTCCCAATTAACTGATTACCCTCCCTGTGTATTTAAACGTCAGTCTTTGTTTAATTCAGTTGCTACTGGTGCTGATTTAGCTGAAAATTCAAAATATCTGAGCTGATTATGGGTTAAACTTACAGCTGCCTGAATAAAATGAATGTTTGTCTACATGTAAGTGTTAATAAAATTAAAAATAAAAACAAACAGCATTTAAGTTTGAAAAGGGAATTTTACAGAAAGTTTTAGAAACGCACCAGCTACATTCTCAGATTTTCATATTTAATTCCACTGAGAAGTTTACTTTTCAAACTAAAATAAAATTTCCTATAATAACTGCAGTCAGTAGCATCTTTTGATTAACCTCTGTGGTTTATAACTTTATGTAGCTGAACAATATCTTTGTGAATTAAAATGTTTTGCATAAATTCCAGTTCATTTGACTGCAATCCTCAGACAGGTGCATCAGATTTAGACGGCAGCAGACTGGTTTTATGTCCTGAGTTTCCATCCGCCGGGTTCTCAGCTTTTTACTGTCAATGCAAATTTGACAAGATAGTTCCACCTGTTTCCCTGACCGCTGTGGTTCAGCCTCAAACGGCGCTTTGCAGCTTTACTGTGATTCACCTGAATTTAAAATGTTTACTGCACATTATGTGATGAGATATAATGTGATACTTTAAGTATAATTTTGAGAATTCTAGTTCTATTTCGCATAAGAGAAAATTTAATTTTGTTCAATTCTGCTTAAAGCTGCAGTGTGCAACTTTAATAATAAAAAAATGTTTTTTACATATTTGTTAAAACTGTCACCATATCATGACAGTATAATATGAGACAGCTAATCTGTGACAAAATCAACCTCCTCTACCCTGAGCTGCTATGAAGAAAACAACCAATCAGAGCCAGAAGGCGGGTCTTACCGCTGCCAATCATCCTCAGAAAAGCGCTGTTATGTGTGCTAATGGTGGAGAAATAACTCACGGTAACAGAAAAACAGATTATCTGCTGACTAACGTAGCGGTAGCAGAGAGCAAGGGACAGAGTCATGATTGACAGCGCTAAGACCTGCCTCCTGGCTCTGATTGGTTGTTTCTAGCTAGCACTGGGAGAATAGAAAGAAGCTAGATTTTTTTCACAGATTATCTGTCTTATATTGTACTGTTATGACCAAGTGACAGTTTAAACAAAAATGGTAAAAGGTTTGAGCTCCTTCACCTTCAGTGCTAACTGGAAGCAACCAATCAGATCCAGGAGACTTGATGTCTTGGGGCTGTCAATCACAATCTCATGCTGTGCTGCTAATCCTTCCTCCCCCTTCCCATCCTTGCTGAGATGCTGCATGTTGTGAATGCTATAGTTAATTAGCATTGTGCCAGATAAACAGTTTTTCTGTAACAGTAAATTGTTTCTCTGCCATTAGCACATTTAGGAGCGTTGATTGACAGCGCTAAGACCCGCCCCCTGGCTGTGATTGGTTGTTTTTGGTCGGGAGCTGTGCATTGGCAAAGCAGCTCAGGGAGGAGGTGGAAGAGTTTGATCTTTTCACAGATTATCTGTCTCATAACAACACTGTGGCAGTTTTAACAAACATGTAACAAACATATTTTTATTTATAAAATGTACAAACTGCAGCTTTATGTAAATCTCATAGTAAATCTAACCACTGAATGACAGCTGGTGTAATGTTTTCACAAATAGGAAGTTTGTCTCCTCTGGGAAGGGATGGTTTGCAGCGACAGCCCTGACCCACAGCTGTGTGCGGCTCATTTCCTGAACGGTGTGAGGGATCCTCCAAAACAACAGAGGATCTCTGCGTGACGCACAACACTGGATTAGACGGAGATCTGAAATCTACGCTGAGGAGGAAAGACACTTTATCTGATGAAAGCACTTTGAATGTGCCAAAACAGAGCAGGACAATTAAACCTGCTGTGCCACATATTCTTCTTTATTTTTTCATTGCAAATTTATTTTCTCGTCTTCATCTGAGTGAAAACTGAAGCAGATGTTCTTCGGTATCTCAGATTTGTTGAAAAAAGCTGAAAGTTTTTCTTTTTCTTGCAGGTTTTTGCTGAAAATGAGTTCATCTGCTTCGTCTGCGCCCAGCACCACAGTTTCTTCAAACACAACCTCGGTGACAAAATCTAGAGAACAAATTCTGATCCAGAGTAAGAAGCAAGTTTACAGTCTGTTCATGTTTTCATTTCATTTCACTTTATGTCTGGTGAACTGGACAGTCCGTCATGCATGCAGGAGAAAATATTTGCTCTGTTTTGTTTGCTTGTGAGTGATGCTGTTGCTGTGTTGCAACACTTAGTATAAAATCATTTTCATTTTGTCCTCATTGTGGCAGAATATATTGATAAAACCCATAAAACTGACAAAATATGAAAAAAATCACTGTTTCTGCATTCAATAAGTACTTTTTAAATATTAATCTTCTCACATTGATGTAATTTGGCAGCATAGAGAAGAAAACTTCTTAGATTTGATTGATAAAAAAAGATTACTAGACTCTACTCTCAGAAATTTGTTGAAACTTTTTAAAGAACTATAATTTTATTTCGATTTTTATTATTTAAAATAAAGATAAACATAAAATTCAGCAAAAAATCTTTTTTTTCCTTTGCATGAAATCTGGAAGATCCCAAGAAACATATCTAAAAAATATTATCTAAATAAATATTACTTTTAGCTACTTTTAGCATTGTTTCTGTAGAAATTCAACACAAATATTGCTGAAAAAGCTTGTAGTTTGTAAAGAATCACCATGTTATTTCTATTTTTTATAACTTAAAATAAAGATCATTATAAAAATTTGCAAAAACAAAGATGGATTTTTTTTCTGTGAGATGGAAAAAAAAATAAAACATTTCCAGATTCCACATAGTTTTTGCATATATGGCAGGAAAACTGGAAAAAACACTTCAGTTTTTGCAAAAACTTGCAAAGTTATAAAGAGCCATTATAGGAGGTCTAAAGTGCAGGAGAGTCTAAAGTTTGAGCCTCTAAACAGCCAGAAGATAAAATGTGATTTCTGTAAATGTAAGTGAAAAGCAGCCGTTCGTCAGGCTCACGTCTGTTTCCGGTTCTCAGGCTCTGGGGCTATGATTGCTGTCATCGTCATCGGCATCATCATCATTCTCGCTCTTGTTCTCATCGTCCTGAAGACGTACAACAGGTAAGATGACATTCCTGCATATTGAATTGGCCAGATTATACAGAGCTGCATCTATTTTTACCCACTTCAGGGAGAATTGGGTCCCTTCTGCAGCGTTCAGGCTTTTCATCCAGCCCAGCGGGAAATATCTGATTTTTTCTGTTGCCCTGATGAAGCAACTTTTCATCAAGATAAATAAACTTGTTTTAAGTCAAAAATTCTTGGACATACATTTTTAAAATGTCTTGTAATAAGTGAAAAAATCTGCCAGAGGAAACATTATTTTTCATAAGACAAATATTAAATTGTTTACTCAAAATAAACTTCCATATTTTTATTAAATAGCTACTTGTTAGATAGTTTTATATTATTTCAAATGTTGGATATCTGCATTAGAAACTGGACAAAAATGCTTGGTAAGATTTTGTGTTTTTGCAGTGGAGAAAGTTTAAATATAATATATGCAGTGGAAACACAGTTAGGGTCATTGAAAAAAAGAAGTTAATTTAAAAAAAATTAGAATAATAGAAATTTGCTAGAAAAAACTTCAAGAGTCAAAAAATGTTAAAAAATTTAAAATGTAAATTTTTTTCTAGAAAATTTCAGGGATTAATCTAAAAATTTATGATTTTTTTTTTAGCAATTTTTTTATTTCTTCTTTTTAATTCTAGAAAATTTCTAAGATTATTCTTAAGATTTCTGATTTTTCTTTTTTTTTTTTTTTTTTTTTTTTTAAAAAATTTTAAATTTTTTAAAAAAAAAT